>NW_028270326.1:7500-25000 GCF_037043375.1 Chiloscyllium plagiosum | reverse complement strand
TCAGTAACCAGTGACACTTAGAATTTTTTAGGCTCAGTACAAATCAGTAACCAGTGACACTTAGATTTTTTAGGGTCCAAACTGTGATGGGAGCGAACTTGACTGCTCATACCGACTTTGAGTGCTCGAGGCCGGCTAGCCCAGCCGGATTTGACCCGGTGGTTACAAATCAGTAACCAGTGACACTTAGAATTTTTTCGAGGCAGTACAAATCAGTAACCAGTGACACTTAGAATTTTTTAGGCTCAGTACAAATCAGTAACCAACGACACTTAGAATTTTTTTGAGTCAGTACAAATCAGTAACCAGTGACACTTAGAATTTTTTTGATGCAGTACAAATCAGTAACCAACGACACTTAGAATTTTTTCCAGTCAGTACAAATCAGTAACCAGTGACACTTAGAATTTTTTTGAGTCAGTACAAATCAGTAACCAGTGACACTTAGATTTTTTAGGGTCCAAACTGTGATGGGAGCGAACTTGACTGCTCATACCGACTTTGAGTGCTCGAGGCCGGCTAGCCCGGCCGGATTTGACCCGGTGGTTACAAATCAGTAACCAGTGACACTTAGAATTTTTTCGAGGCAGTACAAATCAGTAACCAGTGACACTTAGAATTTTTTAGGCTCAGTACAAATCAGTAACCAACGACACTTAGAATTTTTTTGAGTCAGTACAAATCAGTAACCAACGACACTTAGAATTTTTTCCAGTCAGTACAAATCAGTAACCAGTGACACTTAGAATTTTTTCGAGGCAGTACAAATCAGTAACCAGTGACACTTAGAATTTTTTAGGCTCAGTACAAATCAGTAACCAACGACACTTAGAATTTTTTAGAGTCAGTGCAAATCAGTAACCAGTGACACTTAGAATTTTTTTGATGCAGTACAAATCAGTAACCAACGACACTTAGAATTTTTTTGATGCAGTACAAATCAGTAACCAAGGACACTTAGAATTTTTTAGAGTCAGTACAAATCAGTAACCAGTGACACTTAGAATTTTTTTGAGGCAGTACAAATCAGTAACCAGTGACACTTAGAATTTTTTCCAGTCAGTACAAATCAGTAACCAACGACACTTAGAATTTTTTTGAGTCAGTACAAATCAGTAACCAGTGACACTTAGAATTTTTTAGGCTCAGTACAAATCAGTAACCAGTGACACTTAGAATTTTTTAGGCTCAGTACAAATCAGTAACCAACGACACTTAGAATTTTTTTGAGTCTGTACAAATCAGTAACCAAGGACACTTAGAATTTTTTAGAGTCAGTACAAATCAGTAACCAGTGACACTTAGAATTTTTTAGGCTCAGTACAAATCAGTAACCAGTGACACTTAGAATTTTTTAGGCTCAGTACAAATCAGTAACCAAGAACACTTAGAATTTTTTTGAGGCAGTACAAATCAGTAACCAACGACACTTAGAATTTTTTTGAGTCAGTACAAATCAGTAACCAGTGACACTTAGAATTTTTTTGATGCAGTACAAATCAGTAACCAACGACACTTAGAATTTTTTCCAGTCAGTACAAATCAGTAACCAAGGACACTTAGAATTTTTTAGGCTCAGTACAAATCAGTAACCAGTGACACTTAGAATTTTTTAGGCTCAGTACAAATCAGTAACCAGTGACACTTAGATTTTTTAGGGTCCAAACTGTGATGGGAGCGAACTTGACTGCTCATACCGAAGTTGAGTGCTCGAGGCCGGCTAGCCCAGCCGGATTTGACCCGGTGGTTACAAATCAGTAACCAGTGACACTTAGAATTTTTTCGAGGCAGTACAAATCAGTAACCAGTGACACTTAGAATTTTTTAGGCTCAGTACAAATCAGTAACCAACGACACTTAGAATTTTTTTGAGTCAGTACAAATCAGTAACCAGTGACACTTAGAATTTTTTTGATGCAGTACAAATCAGTAACCAACGACACTTAGAATTTTTTCCAGTCAGTACAAATCAGTAACCAGTGACACTTAGAATTTTTTTGAGTCAGTACAAATCAGTAACCAGTGACACTTAGATTTTTTAGGGTCCAAACTGTGATGGGAGCGAACTTGACTGCTCATACCGACTTTGAGTGCTCGAGGCCGGCTAGCCCGGCCGGATTTGACCCGGTGGTTACAAATCAGTAACCAGTGACACTTAGAATTTTTTCGAGGCAGTACAAATCAGTAACCAGTGACACTTAGAATTTTTTAGGCTCAGTACAAATCAGTAACCAACGACACTTAGAATTTTTTTGAGTCAGTACAAATCAGTAACCAACGACACTTAGAATTTTTTCCAGTCAGTACAAATCAGTAACCAGTGACACTTAGAATTTTTTCGAGGCAGTACAAATCAGTAACCAGTGACACTTAGAATTTTTTAGGCTCAGTACAAATCAGTAACCAACGACACTTAGAATTTTTTAGAGTCAGTACAAATCAGTAACCAGTGACACTTAGAATTTTTTTGATGCAGTACAAATCAGTAACCAACGACACTTAGAATTTTTTCCAGTCAGTACAAATCAGTAACCAAGGACACTTAGAATTTTTTAGGCTCAGTACAAATCAGTAACCAGTGACACTTAGAATTTTTTAGGCTCAGTACAAATCAGTAACCAGTGACACTTAGACTTTTTTTAGGGTCCAAACTGTGATGGGAGCGAACTTGACTGCTCATACCGACTTTGAGTGCTCGAGGCCGGCTAGCCCGGCCGGATTTGACCCGGTGGTTACAAATCAGTAACCAGTGACACTTAGAATTTTGTTCAGTCAGTACAAATCAGTAACCAGTGACACTTAGAATTTTTTTGATGCAGTACAAATCAGTAACCAACGACACTTAGAATTTTTTCCAGTCAGTACAAATCAGTAACCAGTGACACTTAGAATTTTTTTGAGTCAGTACAAATCAGTAACCAGTGACACTAAGATTTTTTTTGAGGCAGTACAAATCAGTAACCAGTGACACTTAGAATTTTTTCCAGTCAGTACAAATCAGTAACCAACGACACTTAGAATTTTTTAGAGTCAGTACAAATCAGTAACCAGTGACACTTAGAATTTTTTAGGCTCAGTACAAATCAGTAACCAGTGACACTTAGAATTTTTTAGGCTCAGTACAAATCAGTAACCAACGACACTTAGAATTTTTTTGAGTGTGTAGAAGTCAGTAACCAAGTGCATTTTTGAATTGGTTACTGACTTCTCCTTTCGAGTTGCGGCTGTGGTTGGCTTCAATTAGTCGTGGGGGCTTAATTATCGCCCAGGGGAGCATGCCCCGGTAGTGTGGCCGGGGACGGAGTGCCTTTTGAAGGGGGTGTTTCTGAATTTGGATCCTTTTTGAGTAGCATTGTCGGATGGGTGTGATTTTGAAGGGTGTGTTGGCCGGCGGTGGGGCCAGGCTTAGGGTGAGTGTCCCGCCTTCGGGAGCGGACCGGCCCCCGCGTTCAGGGTGAATTTCGTGCATTTCCAACGTCGGCAAGTGGTCCAGACTGTGATGGGACCGAACTTGACTGCTCATACCGACTTTGAGCGCTCGGGGGCGGCTAGCCCAGCCGGATTTGACCCGGTGGTTCAGCCGAAGGTCTCGACTTTGAGAGCGGACCGGCCCCCGCGTTCGGGCCGATTTTCGTGCATTTCCCAAGTCGGCAAGTGGTCCAAACTGTGATGGGAGCGAACCTGACTGCTCATACCGACTTTGAGTGCTCGAGGCCGGCTAGCCCGGCCGGATTTGACCCGGTGGTTCAGCCGAAGGTCTCGACTTTGAGAGCGGACCGGCCCCCGCGTTGGGGCCGATTTTCGTGCATTTCCCAAGTCGGCAAGTGGTCCAAACTGTGATGGGAGCGAACCTGACTGCTCATACCGACTTTGAGTGCTCGAGGCCGGCTAGCCCGGCCGGATTTGACCCGGTGGTTACAAATCAGTAACCAACGACACTTAGAATTTTTTAGAGTCAGTACAAATCAGTAACCAGTGACACTTAGAATTTTTTAGGCTCAGTACAAATCAGTAACCAGTGACACTTAGACTTTTTTTAGGGTCCAAACTGTGATGGGAGCGAACTTGACTGCTCATACCGACTTTGAGTGCTCGAGGCCGGCTAGCCCGGCCGGATTTGACCCGGTGGTTACAAATCAGTAAACAACGTCACTTAGAATTTATTTCAGTCAGTACAAATCAGTAACCATCGACACTTAGAATTTTGTTCAGTCAGTACAAATCAGTAACCAGTGACACTTAGAATTTTTTTGAGTCAGTACAAATCAGTAACCAACGACACTTAGAATTTTTTCCAGTCAGTACAAATCAGTAACCAGTGACACTTAGAATTTTTTCGAGGCAGTACAAATCAGTAACCAACGACACTTAGAATTTTTTAGGCTCAGTACAAATCAGTAACCAGTGACACTTAGAATTTTTTAGAGTCAGTACAAATCAGTAACCAGTGACACTTAGAATTTTTTTGATGCAGTACAAATCAGTAACCAACGACACTTAGAATTTTTTTGATGCAGTACAAATCAGTAACCAAGGACACTTAGAATTTTTTAGAGTCAGTACAAATCAGTAACCAGTGACACTTAGAATTTTTTTGAGGCAGTACAAATCAGTAACCAGTGACACTTAGAATTTTTTCCAGTCAGTACAAATCAGTAACCAACGACACTTAGAATTTTTTTGAGTCAGTACAAATCAGTAACCAGTGACACTTAGAATTTTTTAGGCTCAGTACAAATCAGTAACCAGTGACACTTAGAATTTTTTAGGCTCAGTACAAATCAGTAACCAACGACACTTAGAATTTTTTTGAGTGTGTAGAAGTCAGTAACCAAGTGCATTTTTGAATTGGTTACTGACTTCTCCTTTCGAGTTGCGGCTGTGGTTGGCTTCAATTAGTCGTGGGGGCTTAATTATCGCCCAGGGGAGCATGCCCCGGTAGTGTGGCCGGGGACGGAGTGCCTTTTGAAGGGGGTGTTTCTGAATTTGGATCCTTTTTGAGTAGCATTGTCGGATGGGTGTGATTTTGAAGGGTGTGTTGGCCGGCGGTGGGGCCAGGCTTAGGGTGAGTGTCCCGCCTTCGGGAGCGGACCGGCCCCCGCGTTCAGGGTGAATTTCGTGCATTTCCAACGTCGGCAAGTGGTCCAGACTGTGATGGGACCGAACTTGACTGCTCATACCGACTTTGAGCGCTCGGGGGCGGCTAGCCCAGCCGGATTTGACCCGGTGGTTCAGCCGAAGGTCTCGACTTTGAGAGCGGACCGGCCCCCGCGTTCGGGCCGATTTTCATGCATTTCCCAAGTCGGCAAGTGGTCCAAACTGTGATGGGAGCGAACCTGACTGCTCATACCGACTTTGAGTGCTCGAGGCCGGCTAGCCCGGCCGGATTTGACCCGGTGGTTCAGCCGAAGGTCTCGACTTTGAGAGCGGACCGGCCCCCGCGTTGGGGCCGATTTTCGTGCATTTCCCAAGTCGGCAAGTGGTCCAAACTGTGATGGGAGCGAACCTGACTGCTCATACCGACTTTGAGTGCTCGAGGCCGGCTAGCCCGGCCGGATTTGACCCGGTGGTTACAAATCAGTAACCAACGACACTTAGAATTTTTTAGAGTCAGTACAAATCAGTAACCAGTGACACTTAGAATTTTTTAGGCTCAGTACAAATCAGTAACCAGTGACACTTAGACTTTTTTTAGGGTCCAAACTGTGATGGGAGCGAACTTGACTGCTCATACCGACTTTGAGTGCTCGAGGCCGGCTAGCCCGGCCGGATTTGACCCGGTGGTTACAAATCAGTAACCAGTGACACTTAGAATTTTGTTCAGTCAGTACAAATCAGTAACCAGTGACACTTAGAATTTTTTTGATGCAGTACAAATCAGTAACCAACGACACTTAGAATTTTTTCCAGTCAGTACAAATCAGTAACCAGTGACACTTAGAATTTTTTAGAGTCAGTACAAATCAGTAACCAGTGACACTTAGAATTTTTTTGAGGCAGTACAAATCAGTAACCAGTGACACTTAGAATTTTTTCCAGTCAGTACAAATCAGTAACCAACGACACTTAGAATTTTTTTGAGTCAGTACAAATCAGTAACCAGTGACACTTAGAATTTTTTAGGCTCAGTACAAATCAGTAACCAGTGACACTTAGAATTTTTTAGGCTCAGTACAAATCAGTAACCAACGACACTTACAATTTTTTTGAGTCAGTACAAATCAGTAACCAGTGACACTTAGAATTTTTTCCAGTCAGTACAAATCAGTAACCAACGACACTTAGAATTTTTTCCAGTCAGTACAAATCAGTAACCAGTGACACTTAGAATTTTTTCGAGGCAGTACAAATCAGTAACCAGTGACACTTAGAATTTTTTAGGCTCAGTACAAATCAGTAACCAACGACACTTAGAATTTTTTAGAGTCAGTACAAATCAGTAACCAGTGACACTTAGAATTTTTTTGATGCAGTACAAATCAGTAACCAACGACACTTAGAATTTTTTTGATGCAGTACAAATCAGTAACCAAGGACACTTAGAATTTTTTAGAGTCAGTACAAATCAGTAACCAGTGACACTTAGAATTTTTTTGAGGCAGTACAAATCAGTAACCAGTGACACTTAGAATTTTTTCCAGTCAGTACAAATCAGTAACCAACGACACTTCGAATTTTTTTGAGTCAGTACAAATCAGTAACCAGTGACACTTAGAATTTTTTAGGCTCAGTACAAATCAGTAACCAGTGACACTTAGAATTTTTTAGGCTCAGTACAAATCAGTAACCAACGACACTTAGAATTTTTTTGAGTGTGTAGAAGTCAGTAACCAAGTGCATTTTTGAATTGGTTACTGACTTCTCCTTTCGAGTTGCGGCTGTGGTTGGCTTCAATTAGTCGTGGGGGCTTAATTATCGCCCAGGGGAGCATGCCCCGGTAGTGTGGCCGGGGACGGAGTGCCTTTTGAAGGGGGTGTTTCTGAATTTGGATCCTTTTTGAGTAGCATTGTCGGATGGGTGTGATTTTGAAGGGTGTGTTGGCCGGCGGTGGGGCCAGGCTTAGGGTGAGTGTCCCGCCTTCGGGAGCGGACCGGCCCCCGCGTTCAGGGTGAATTTCGTGCATTTCCAACGTCGGCAAGTGGTCCAGACTGTGATGGGACCGAACTTGACTGCTCATACCGACTTTGAGCGCTCGGGGGCGGCTAGCCCAGCCGGATTTGACCCGGTGGTTCAGCCGAAGGTCTCGACTTTGAGAGCGGACCGGCCCCCGCGTTCGGGCCGATTTTCGTGCATTTCCCAAGTCGGCAAGTGGTCCAAACTGTGATGGGAGCGAACCTGACTGCTCATACCGACTTTGAGTGCTCGAGGCCGGCTAGCCCGGCCGGATTTGACCCGGTGGTTCAGCCGAAGGTCTCGACTTTGAGAGCGGACCGGCCCCCGCGTTGGGGCCGATTTTCGTGCATTTCCCAAGTCGGCAAGTGGTCCAAACTGTGATGGGAGCGAACCTGACTGCTCATACCGACTTTGAGTGCTCGAGGCCGGCTAGCCCGGCCGGATTTGACCCGGTGGTTACAAATCAGTAACCAACGACACTTAGAATTTTTTAGAGTCAGTACAAATCAGTAACCAGTGACACTTAGAATTTTTTAGGCTCAGTACAAATCAGTAACCAGTGACACTTAGACTTTTTTTAGGGTCCAAACTGTGATGGGAGCGAACTTGACTGCTCATACCGACTTTGAGTGCTCGAGGCCGGCTAGCCCGGCCGGATTTGACCCGGTGGTTACAAATCAGTAAACAACGTCACTTAGAATTTATTTCAGTCAGTACAAATCAGTAACCATCGACACTTAGAATTTTGTTCAGTCAGTACAAATCAGTAACCAGTGACACTTAGAATTTTTTTGAGTCAGTACAAATCAGTAACCAACGACACTTAGAATTTTTTCCAGTCAGTACAAATCAGTAACCAGTGACACTTAGAATTTTTTCGAGGCAGTACAAATCAGTAACCAACGACACTTAGAATTTTTTAGGCTCAGTACAAATCAGTAACCAGTGACACTTAGAATTTTTTAGAGTCAGTACAAATCAGTAACCAGTGACACTTAGAATTTTTTTGATGCAGTACAAATCAGTAACCAACGACACTTAGAATTTTTTTGATGCAGTACAAATCAGTAACCAAGGACACTTAGAATTTTTTAGAGTCAGTACAAATCAGTAACCAGTGACACTTAGAATTTTTTTGAGGCAGTACAAATCAGTAACCAGTGACACTTAGAATTTTATTCAGTCAGTACAAATCAGTAACCAACGACACTTAGAATTTTTTCCAGTCAGTACAAATCAGTAACCAGTGACACTTAGAAATTTTTCGAGGCAGTACAAATCAGTAACCAACGACACTTAGAATTTTTTTGAGGCAGTACAAATCAGTAACCAGTGACACTTAGAATTTTTTAGGCTCAGTACAAATCAGTAACCAGTGACACTTAGAATTTTTTCCAGTCAGTACAAATCAGTAACCAAGAACACTTAGAATTTTTTCGAGGCAGTACAAATCAGTAACCAACGACACTTAGAATTTTTTTGAGTCAGTACAAATCAGTAACCAGTGACACTTAGAATTTTTTCCAGTCAGTACAAATCAGTAACCAACGACACTTAGAATTTTTTTGATGCAGTACAAATCAGTAACCAAGGACACTTAGAATTTTTTAGAGTCAGTACAAATCAGTAACCAGTGACACTTAGAATTTTTTTGATGCAGTACAAATCAGTAACCAACGACACTTAGAATTTTTTCCAGTCAGTACAAATCAGTAACCAGTGACACTTAGAATTTTTTTGAGTCAGTACAAATCAGTAACCAGTGACACTTAGATTTTTTTTGAGGCAGTACAAATCAGTAACCAGTGACACTTAGAATTTTTTCCAGTCAGTACAAATCAGTAACCAGTGACACTTAGAATTTTTTCGAGGCAGTACAAATCAGTAACCAACGACACTTAGAATTTTTTAGGCTCAGTACAAATCAGTAACCAGTGACACTTAGAATTTTTTAGAGTCAGTACAAATCAGTAACCAGTGACACTTAGAATTTTTTTGATGCAGTACAAATCAGTAACCAACGACACTTAGAATTTTTTTGATGCAGTACAAATCAGTAACCAAGGACACTTAGAATTTTTTAGAGTCAGTACAAATCAGTAACCAGTGACACTTAGAATTTTTTTGAGGCAGTACAAATCAGTAACCAGTGACACTTAGAATTTTATTCAGTCAGTACAAATCAGTAACCAACGACACTTAGAATTTTTTCCAGTCAGTACAAATCAGTAACCAGTGACACTTAGAAATTTTTCGAGGCAGTACAAATCAGTAACCAACGACACTTAGAATTTTTTTGAGGCAGTACAAATCAGTAACCAGTGACACTTAGAATTTTTTAGGCTCAGTACAAATCAGTAACCAGTGACACTTAGAATTTTTTCCAGTCAGTACAAATCAGTAACCAAGAACACTTAGAATTTTTTCGAGGCAGTACAAATCAGTAACCAACGACACTTAGAATTTTTTTGAGGCAGTACAAATCAGTAACCAGTGACACTTAGAATTTTTTAGGCTCAGTACAAATCAGTAACCAGTGACACTTAGAATTTTTTCCAGTCAGTACAAATCAGTAACCAAGGACACTTAGAATTTTTTAGGCTCAGTACAAATCAGTAACCAGTGACACTTAGAATTTTTTAGGCTCAGTACAAATCAGTAACCAGTGACACTTAGATTTTTTAGGGTCCAAACTGTGATGGGAGCGAACTTGACTGCTCATACCGACTTTGAGTGCTCGAGGCCGGCTAGCCCAGCCGGATTTGACCCGGTGGTTACAAATCAGTAACCAGTGACACTTAGAATTTTTTCGAGGCAGTACAAATCAGTAACCAGTGACACTTAGAATTTTTTAGGCTCAGTACAAATCAGTAACCAACGACACTTAGAATTTTTTTGAGTCAGTACAAATCAGTAACCAGTGACACTTAGAATTTTTTTGATGCAGTACAAATCAGTAACCAACGACACTTAGAATTTTTTCCAGTCAGTACAAATCAGTAACCAGTGACACTTAGAATTTTTTTGAGTCAGTACAAATCAGTAACCAGTGACACTTAGATTTTTTAGGGTCCAAACTGTGATGGGAGCGAACTTGACTGCTCATACCGACTTTGAGTGCTCGAGGCCGGCTAGCCCGGCCGGATTTGACCCGGTGGTTACAAATCAGTAACCAGTGACACTTAGAATTTTTTCGAGGCAGTACAAATCAGTAACCAGTGACACTTAGAATTTTTTAGGCTCAGTACAAATCAGTAACCAACGACACTTAGAATTTTTTTGAGTCAGTACAAATCAGTAACCAACGACACTTAGAATTTTTTCCAGTCAGTACAAATCAGTAACCAGTGACACTTAGAATTTTTTCGAGGCAGTACAAATCAGTAACCAACGACACTTAGAATTTTTTAGGCTCAGTACAAATCAGTAACCAGTGACACTTAGAATTTTTTAGAGTCAGTACAAATCAGTAACCAGTGACACTTAGAATTTTTTTGATGCAGTACAAATCAGTAACCAACGACACTTAGAATTTTTTTGATGCAGTACAAATCAGTAACCAAGGACACTTAGAATTTTTTAGAGTCAGTACAAATCAGTAACCAGTGACACTTAGAATTTTTTCGAGGCAGTACAAATCAGTAACCAACGACACTTAGAATTTTTTAGGCTCAGTACAAATCAGTAACCAGTGACACTTAGAATTTTTTAGAGTCAGTACAAATCAGTAACCAGTGACACTTAGAATTTTTTTGATGCAGTACAAATCAGTAACCAACGACACTTAGAATTTTTTTGATGCAGTACAAATCAGTAACCAAGGACACTTAGAATTTTTTAGAGTCAGTACAAATCAGTAACCAGTGACACTTAGAATTTTTTTGAGGCAGTACAAATCAGTAACCAGTGACACTTAGAATTTTATTCAGTCAGTACAAATCAGTAACCAACGACACTTAGAATTTTTTCCAGTCAGTACAAATCAGTAACCAGTGACACTTAGAAATTTTTCGAGGCAGTACAAATCAGTAACCAACGACACTTAGAATTTTTTTGAGGCAGTACAAATCAGTAACCAGTGACACTTAGAATTTTTTAGGCTCAGTACAAATCAGTAACCAGTGACACTTAGACTTTTTTTAGGGTCCAAACTGTGATGGGAGCGAACTTGACTGCTCATACCGACTTTGAGTGCTCGAGGCCGGCTAGCCCGGCCGGATTTGACCCGGTGGTTACAAATCAGTAACCAGTGACACTTAGAATTTTGTTCAGTCAGTACAAATCAGTAACCAGTGACACTTAGAATTTTTTTGATGCAGTACAAATCAGTAACCAACGACACTTAGAATTTTTTCCAGTCAGTACAAATCAGTAACCAGTGACACTTAGACTTTTTTTAGGGTCCAAACTGTGATGGGAGCGAACTTGACTGCTCATACCGACTTTGAGTGCTCGAGGCCGGCTAGCCCGGCCGGATTTGACCCGGTGGTTACAAATCAGTAACCAGTGACACTTAGAATTTTGTTCAGTCAGTACAAATCAGTAACCAGTGACACTTAGAATTTTTTTGATGCAGTACAAATCAGTAACCAACGACACTTAGAATTTTTTCCAGTCAGTACAAATCAGTAACCAGTGACACTTAGAATTTTTTTGAGTCAGTACAAATCAGTAACCAGTGACACTTAGATTTTTTTTGAGGCAGTACAAATCAGTAACCAGTGACACTTAGAATTTTTTCCAGTCAGTACAAATCAGTAACCAACGACACTTAGAATTTTTTAGAGTCAGTACAAATCAGTAACCAGTGACACTTAGAATTTTTTAGGCTCAGTACAAATCAGTAACCAGTGACACTTAGATTTTTTAGGGTCCAGACTGTGATGGGAGCGAACTTGACTGCTCATACCGACTTTGAGTGCTCGAGGCCGGCTAGCCCGGCCGGATTTGACCCGGTGGTTACAAATCAGTAAACAACGTCACTTAGAATTTATTTCAGTCAGTACAAATCAGTAACCATCGACACTTAGAATTTTATTCAGTCAGTACAAATCAGTAACCAGTGACACTTAGAATTTTTTAGGATCCAAACTGTGATGGGAGCGAACTTGACTGCTCATACCGGTTTTGCGTGCTCGGGGCCGGCTAGCCCAGCCGGATTTGACCCGGTGGTTCAGCCGAAGGTCTCGACTTTGAGAGCGGACCGGCCCCCGCGTTCGGGCCGATTTTCGTGCATTTCCCAAGTCGGCAAGTGGTCCAAACTGTGATGGGAGCGAACTTGACTGCTCATACCGACTTTGAGTGCTCGAGGCCGGCTAGCCCGGCCGGATTTGACCCGGTGGTTACAAATCAGTAAACAACGTCACTTAGAATTTATTTCAGTCAGTACAAATCAGTAACCATCGACACTTAGAATTTTTTTGAGTCAGTACAAATCAGTAACCAGTGACACTTAGAATTTTTTAGGGTCCAGACTGTGATGGGAGCGAACTTGACTGCTCATACCGACTTTGAGTGCTCGAGGCCGGCTAGCCCGGCCGGATTTGACCCGGTGGTTACAAATCAGTAACCAACGACACTTAGAATTTTATTCAGTCAGTACAAATCAGTCACCAGTGACACTTAGACTTTTTTAGGGTCCAGACTGTGATGGGAGCGAACTTGACTGCTCGTGCCGACTTTGAGTGCTCGAGGCCGGCTAGCCCAGCCGGATTTGACCCGGTGGTTCTGCCGAAGGTCTCGCCTTCGAGAGCGGACCCTGCCACCGTGTTCAGGCCGAGTTTCATGCATTTCCAACGTTGGGAAATCAGTAACCAGAAAAACTTAGAAAAAATGCCCAAAAAGAAGAAACCAGTAACCAGAAAAACTTAGAAAAATGCCCGAAAACGAGAAATGAGTAACCAGAAAAACTTAGAAAAATGCCCGAAAATGAGAAATGAGTAACCAGAAAAACTTAGAAAAATGCCCGAAAATGAGAAATGAGTAACCAGAAAAACTTAGAAAAATGCCCAAAAAGAAGAAATCAGTAACTAGAAAAACTTAGAAAAATGCCCAAAAATAAGAAATGAGTAACCAGAAAAACTTAGAAAAATGCCCAAAAAGAAGAAATCAGTAACTAGAAAAACTTAGAAAAATGCCCGAAAATGAGAAATGAGTAACCAGAAAAACTTAGAAAAATGCCCAAAAAGAAGAAATGAGTAACCAGAAAAACTTAGAAAAATGCCGAAAAAGAAGAAATGAGTAACCAGAAAAACTTAGAAAAATGCCCAAAAAGAAGAAATCAGTAACTAGAAAAACTTAGAAAAATGCCCGAAAATGAGAAATGAGTAACCAGAAAAACTTAGAAAAATGCCCAAAAAGAAGAAATGAGTAACTAGAAAAACTTAGAAAAATGCCCAAAAAGAAGAAATCAGTAACTAGAAAAACTTAGAAAAATGCCCGAAAATGAGAAATGAGTAACCAGAAAAACTTAGAAAAATGCCCAAAAAGAAGAAATGAGTAACCAGAAAAACTTAGAAAAATGCCCAAAAAGAAGAAATGAGTAACCAGAAAAACTTAGAAAAATGCCCAAAAAGAAGAAATCAGTAACTAGAAAAACTTAGAAAAATGCCCGAAAATGAGAAATGAGTAACCAGAAAAACTTAGAAAAATGCCCAAAAAGAAGAAGTGAGTAACCAGAAAAACTTAGAAAAATGCCCAAAAAGAAGAAATGAGTAACCAGAAAAACTTAGAAAAATGCCCAAAAAGAAGAAATCAGTAACTAGAAAAACTTAGAAAAATGCCCGAAAATGAGAAATGAGTAACCAGAAAAACTTAGAAAAATGCCCAAAAAGAAGAAATGAGTAACCAGAAAAACTTAGAAAAATGCCCAAAAAGAAGAAATCAGTAACTAGAAAAACTTAGAAAAATGCCCGAAAATGAGAAATGAGTAACCAGAAAAACTTAGAAAAATGATCAAAAATAATAAATCAGTAACCAGAAAAACTTAGGAAAAAACACTTAGAAAATTTTTCAGCAAAGTGTGAAAAATATTCTAAGTGTCAGCGGAGGAAAGTGCCGAAGCATCGGGAAAGATTCACAAACTCGCGCCGAACATGTGTTCCGAAGTGCCGCAGGAACTGTGTGAATTGAGCCCGGCAAATGGCCAACTGTCATTTTGTGTCTGCAGCCCGAAAACTTTAACTTTGTCTGTCGCGGAAGTCCCGAGCGGGAAAAATCCAAACGGTTTTGCGGGGATCGAGTTCCAGAGCGATGCAGTCAAATTTGAAATTCAGACCCATTCAGTGCCACTTGCATTTGTTACACAGTGAGGTTGGCGGGGTACCCGGAGATTTCTGGGAACACGATTTTTAGAACAAAATGGCGGCGCGGGACCTTTTTGAAAGGCATCCGAAAAACGGTTCCACGGGCATAGCACTCTAATGGCGGGTATGAGTGCATGCTGGAGAGCTCTTGGAAGTCGAATTTTTGACACTTTGTCAATTTTTTGACAGAATTGCCAAACTCTCCCTGTCTGTTCTAAGAGTCGGTCAGAGACCTGTGTGGAGGTCTCTTGACACGATTGGAGGGCGGGCAATCCCCACGTTGACTCCGGCCGTCCCTCCACAGGCGCTCGTGTCCAAAATGAAGGCGAGAGACGCGAGTGGCCTGGTTCCCTTGGGTGCTGCCAGGAAGGATGCGGGCTGACCCTTGCCTGAGCACTCCCTAAAGCCTCTTACGAGTCGAGGGCCGGCCTCGGGCGCCGCACGACCGGCTCTGGGAGTGGGTGGCCGCTATTGTGAATAGGCTGGTCCTTCCCGCTGCCACCCGGCCAAGTGCGACGGCTCTGCCGCCCTGCGGTGCTCGTCACCCAGGTTTGGGGAACTCGGTCAGAGGCTGTGGCGGGGGGTCTCTTGACACGATTGGAGGACGGGCCATCCCCACGTTGACTCCGGCCGTCCCTCCACAGGCGCTCGTGTCCAAAATGAAGGCGAGAGACGCGAGTGGCCTGGTTCCCTTGGGTGCTGCCAGGAAGGGTGCGGGCTGACCCTTGCCTGAGCACTCCGTAAAGCCTCTTACGAGTCGAGGGCCGGCCTCGGGCGCCGCACGACCGGCTCTGGGAGTGGGTGGCCGCTATTGTGAATAGGCTGGTCCTTCCTGCTGCCATCCGGCCAAGTGCGACGGCTCTGCCGCCCTGCGCTGCTCGTCACCCAGGTTTGGGGAACTCGGTCAGAGGCCGTGGCGGGGGGTCTCTTGACACGATTGGAGGACGGGCCATCCCCACGTTGACTCCGGCCGTCCCTCCACAGGTGCTCGTGTCCAAAATGAAGGCGAGAGACGCGAGTGGCCTGGATCCCTTGGGTGCCGCCAGGAAGGGTGTGGGCTGACCCTTGCCTGAGCACACGTTAAAGCCTCTTACGAGTCGAGGGCCGGCCTCGGGCGCCGAACGACCGGCTCTGGGAGTGGGTGGCCGCTATTGTGAATAGGCTGGTCCTTCCTGCTGCCATCCGGCCAAGTGCGACGGCTCTGCCGCCCTGCGCTGCTCGTCACCCAGGTTTGGGGAACTCGGTCAGAGGCCGGTGCGGGGGGTCTCTTGACACGATTGGAGGACGGGCCATCCCCACGTTGACTCCGGCCGTCCCTCCACAGGCGCTCGTGTCCAAAATGAAGGCGAGAGACGCGAGTGGCCTGGATCCCTAGGGTGCCGCCAGGAAGGGTGTGGGCTGACCCTTGCCTGAGCACACGTTAAAGCCCCTTACGAGTCGAGGCACGGCCTCGGGCGCCGCACGACCGGCTCTGGGAGTGGGTGGCCGCTATTGTGTATAGGCTGGTCCTTCCCGCTGCCATCCGGCCAAGTGCGACGGCGCTGCCGCCCTGCGGTGCTCGTCACCCAGGTTTGGGGAACTCGGTCAGAGGCCGGTGCGGGGGTCTCTTGACACGATTGGAGGACGGGCCACCCCCACGTTGACTCCGGCCGTCCGTCCACAGGCGCTCGTGTCCAAAATGAAGGCGAGAGACGCGAGTGGCCTGGATCCCTTGGGTGCCGCCAGGAAGGGTGTAGGCTGGCCCTTGCCTGAGCACACTGTAAAGCCTCTTACGAGTCGAGGGTCGGCCTCGGGCGCCGCACGACCGGCTCTGGGAGTGGGTGGCCGCTATTGTGAATAGGCTGGTCCTTCCCGCTGCCATCCGGCCAAGTGCGACGGCTCTGCCGCCCTGCGCTGCTCGTCACCCAGGTTTGGGGAACTCGGTCAGAGGCCGGTGCGGGGGGTCTCTTGACACGATTGGAGGACGGGCCATCCCCACGTTGACTCCGGCCGTCCGTCCACAGGCGCTCGTGTCCAAAACGAAGGCGAGAGACGCGAGTGGCCTGGATCCCTTGGGTGCCGCCAGGAAGGGTGTGGGCTGACCCTTGCCTGAGCACACGTTAAAGCCTCTTACGAGTCGAGGGTCGGCCTCGGGTGCCGCACGACCGGCTCTGGGAGTGGGTGGCCGCTATTGTGAATAGGCTGGTCCTTCCCGCTGCCACCCGGCCAAGTGCGACGGCTCTGCCGCCCTGCGGTGCTCGTCACCCAGGTTTGTGCAAGTCGGTCAGAGGCCGAAGGCGGAGGTCTCTTGACACGATTGGAGGACGGGCCATCCCCACGTTGAATCCGGACGTCCCTCCACAGGCGCTCGTGTCGAAAATGAAAGGCGAGAGAGACGTGAGTGGCCTTGGTTCCCTTTGGGTGTTGCCAGGAAGGATGCGGGCTGACCCTTGCCTGAGCACACCCAGGTTTTTGCAACTCGGTCAGAGGCCGGGGCAGAGGTCTCTTGAAACGACTGGAGGGCGGGCAATCCCCACGTTGAATCCGGCCGTCCCTCCACAGGCGCTCGTGCCGAAATTGAAGGCGAGAGAGGCGAGTGGCCTTGCTTCCCTTGTGTGTTGCCAGGAAGGATGTGGTCTGACCCTTGCCTGAGCACACCAAGGTTTGTGCAACTCAGTCAGAGGCCGGGGGCAGAGGTCTCTTGAAACGACTGGAGGGCGGGCAATCCCCACGTTGAATCCGGCCGTCCCTCCACAGGCGCTCGTGCCGAAATTGAAGGCGAGAGAGGCGAGTGGCCTTGCTTCCCTTGTGTGTTGCCAGGAAGGATGTGGTCTGACCCTTGCCTGAGCACACCAAGGTTTGTGCAACTCAGTCAGAGGCCGGGGGCAGAGGTCTCTTGAAACGACTGGAGGGCGGGCAATCCCCACGTTGTATCCGGCCGTCCCTCCACAGGCGCTCGTGTCGAAAATGAAAGGCGAGAGACGCGAGTGGCCTTGGTTCCCTTGGGTGTTGCCAGGAAGGATGTGGTCTGACCCTTGCCTGAGCACACCAAGGTTTGTGCAACTCAGTCAGAGGCCGGGGCAGAGGTCTCTTGGAACGATTGG
>NW_028270326.1:0-2500 GCF_037043375.1 Chiloscyllium plagiosum | reverse complement strand
AGAGCGCGGCTGGGGTGTCGCAGAGGAGACCCGTCCTCTTTGTCCCCCTAAGTTCAGACTCCGGAGCCCTCCGGCGTCGGAGCGCACGGCCTTTCCCCGCACCCTGCACATTCCGTTCGTCAGGCTCGACGTCTCTCCCCCTCCCCCCCCCCCGCTGGGGAGCGCGGCCTGTCGTCCGTCTGTGTCGTGGCAGTGGGGCCAGCACGGCTGTCACCGGTCCCTGAATGGCTGTCGGTGGTTTACACGGCGACGTGCACCGCCTCGTCTTTGGGACACGGAGCTGCCTCCAAGTGTTGAGCCTCCCGCGGGGTCTGCCTGCGCTCTGGGCCCGTCTCTCGGTCGGCTGGCAGTGGAAAGAGTGAAGGGGGCCGAGGAGGTCCGGTGCGGGTGCGCCGCCGGCCTCGTTCGTGGAGCTCGCCGGTCGGACACGCTGACCCGACTCGATGGTTGATCGATTGAGAGTGTTGAGTGGCACAGACCGCGTCTGGGAGCGGCAGGCCGCGCGGTGCTGCAGTCGCCCGTCTCGTGGTTCGTCCTCGGCCTTAAGTGGCCGGCGGGGCGTCCGATCCTGTCTTCCCATGCTGGCGCCGAGTGCCTGGCCGAGGGAGGAGGTTTTATCGTCGTACGCTGTGACCTCGTCGGTCGCACGCGCGTGGATCGCTGGCTTTTTTTGGCTCTCCCGTTCAGTCCGCACGTTTCTGCTCTGTCCTGCCACCGGTCTCGGGGTGGGGGCACGGGTGGGGTTTGGCGGGCGTGGTGTGTGCTCTGTCACCGTGCAGGCGCACCTATCACGCCGACGGCCAGCCCCCGCACGGTCCTCCTCCCGGCCATCGGGAGGACGGCGGAACGTCGGGCAGTCGGGGGGCCAAGTCGCCAGAAGGCCACCGCTGTGTCTTCCGTACCCGGTCACCGTCGTCGTGCCTTCCTCGACTCGTCCGGCTCGGGGCCGCCGGGTTCAGGAGCGGCGTCGCCCGCCGGCCCCACTGAAGGCCGTGCCGTTCCGCGGCTGGCAGACGATGTGCGTGCCCGTGCCTGTGCGACCGTTCGCCACTTGTGTCACCGCACTTCTCTCTCCCTCTCTCTGACCGTCGGGCAGTCTCTGTCGGCCGGCGGCTCGCGCGTCCTTGGGCGGCGAGTCGTCACCCCCCGGGCCTCTGGCAAGGGAGGAATCCCGGCTGACCCTTCCGCTCGAGTAAGCTGCCGGCACTTCCGTGATTCGCCTCCCGCCGTGGATGGGGGAGGGTCTCCGGTCCCGTGAATTTGCGCCGAGCACGTCGGCGGCGGCGCTGGAGGCGGCAGCGGCGGCCACTCGTGTCGACACCATCGCTGGCAAGGGTGGTGAGCGACGTGCGTGTGGCTGGCTCTCTGACCGTCGCGGCGTCGGCCGACACACCCCCCGCGGTGAGACGTTGCCGGCCCACTAAGAGGTGGGGGCGTGCACGCTGGCGGTGCGGCCTGGCCATCCTCTGACTCTGGGTACGACCTCAGATCAGACGCGACAACCCGCTGAATTTAAGCATATTACTAAGCGGTGGAAAAGAAACTAACCAGGATTCCCTTAGTAACTGCGAGTGAACAGGGAAGAGCCCAGCGCCGAATCCCCGCTCGCCTGACGGGCGAGGGAAATGTGGCGTATAGAAGCGCTTTCTCTGACGTTGCCCAGACACCTAAGTCCTCCTGATCGAGGCCTAGCCCGAGGACGGTGTGAGGCCAGTGGCGGTGCAAGGCTCGTCGAGATTGTGTCTTCTTGGAGTCGGGTTGCTTGTGAATGCAGCCCAAAGCGGGTGGTAAACTCCATCTAAGGCTAAATACTGGCACGAGACCGATAGTCAACAAGTACCGTAAGGGAAAGTTGAAAAGAACTTTGAAGAGAGAGTTCAAGAGGGCGTGAAACCGTTAAGAGGTAAACGGGTGTGGTCCGCGCAGTCTGCCCGGAGGATTCAACTCGGCGGCTCCGGTCGGTCGCGTCGGGGTCTGGCGGATCTCCTCTGCTGGGACCGCTCCCCGCGCGGGCACGGCTGTCGCCGGGCGCATTTCCTCCGCTGGTGGTGCGCCGCGACCGGCTTCGGGTCGGCTGGGAAGGCCGGTGGCTTTGGAAGGTGGCTCGCCGCTCCGTGCGGCGAGTGTTATAGCCCCCCGGCAACATCCTTCGCCGTACCCCCGGAGTCGAGGGAAGCGACCGCTGCCGCGCCCTCCCGCCGCGGCCCTCCCGCCCCCCTCGGGGGTGTGCGTGGAACCGCGTGCGGCGAGCGGGCTCGCCGTGCTCCCGGTGGGTCTGTCGACCGGGGTGTACTGTCCTCAGTGCGCCCCAACCGCGTCCTGCCGCCGAGTCGGGTCGAGCCACGCCGAGCTGGCGCCAGAGGTCTGCGGCGATGTCGGTAACCCACCCGACCCGTCTTGAAACACGGACCAAGGAGTCTAACACGTGCGCGAGTCAATGGGCCATTTACGAAACCCCATGGCGAAATGAAGGTGAAGGTCGGCGAGGGTCGGCCGAGGT
>NW_028270324.1:25000-142877 GCF_037043375.1 Chiloscyllium plagiosum | reverse complement strand
GGGCCCTCTCTCTCTCTCTCTCTCTCTCTCTATCGGGGTCTCCCTACACTGTAACACACCGTACGGTGATATTACACACTGTAACACTATATTATATATAAATATTACCGGGCCCTCTCTCTCTCTCTCTATCGGGGTCCCCCTACACTGTAACACACCGTACGGTGATATTACACACTGTAACACTATATTATATATAAATATTACCGGGCTCTCTCTCTCTCTCTATCGGGGTCTCCCTACACTGTAACACACCGTACGGTGATATTACACACTGTAACACTATATTATATATAAATATTACCGGGCTCTCTCTCTCTCTCTCTCTCTCTATCGGGGTCTCCCTACACTGTAACACACCGTACGGTGATATTACACACTGTAACACTATATTATATATAAATATTACCGGGCTCTCTCTCTCTCTCTCTCTCTATCGGGGTCTCCCTACACTGTAACACACCGTACGGTGATATTACACACTGTAACACTATATTATATATAAATATTACCGGGCCTCTCTCTCTCTCTCTCTCTCTCTATCGGGGTCCCCTACACTGTAACACACCGTACGGTGATATTACACACTGTAACACTATATTATATATAAATATTACCGGGCTCTCTCTCTCTCTCTCTCTCTCTCTCTCTCTATCGGGGTCCCCCTACACTGTAACACACCGTACGGTGATATTACACACTGTAACACTATATTATATATAAATATTACCGGGCCCTCTCTCTCTCTCTCTATCGGGGTCTCCCTACACTGTAACACACCGTACGGTGATATTACACACTGTAACACTATATTATATATAAATATTACCGGGCTCTCTCTCTCTCTCTCTCTCTCTATCGGGGTCTCCCTACACTGTAACACACCGTACGGTGATATTACACACTGTAACACTATATTATATATAAATATTACCGGGCTCTCTCTCTCTCTCTCTCTCTATCGGGGTCTCCCTACACTGTAACACACCGTACGGTGATATTACACACTGTAACACTATATTATATATAAATATTACCGGGCTCTCTCTCTCTCTCTCTCTCTCTCTATCGGGGTCTCCCTACACTGTAACACACCGTACGGTGATATTACACACTGTAACACTATATTATATATAAATATTACCGGGCCCTCTCTCTCTCTCTCTCTCTCTCTCTATCGGGGTCTCCCTACACTGTAACACACCGTACGGTGATATTACACACTGTAACACTATATTATATATAAATATTACCGGGCCCTCTCTCTCTCTCTCTATCGGGGTCTCCCTACACTGTAACACACCGTACGGTGATATTACACACTGTAACACTATATTATATATAAATATTACCGGGCTCTCTCTCTCTCTCTCTCTCTCTCTATCGGGGTCTCCCTACACTGTAACACACCGTACGGTGATATTACACACTGTAACACTATATTATATATAAATATTACCGGGCTCTCTCTCTCTCTCTCTCTCTATCGGGGTCTCCCTACACTGTAACACACCGTACGGTGATATTACACACTGTAACACTATATTATATATAAATATTACCGGGCTCTCTCTCTCTCTCTCTATCGGGGTCTCCCTACACTGTAACACACCGTACGGTGATATTACACACTGTAACACTATATTATATATAAATATTACCGGGCTCTCTCTCTCTCTCTCTCTATCGGGGTCTCCCTACACTGTAACACACCGTACGGTGATATTACACACTGTAACACTATATTATATATAAATATTACCGGGCCCTCTCTCTCTCTCTCTATCGGGGTCTCCCTACACTGTAACACACCGTACGGTGATATTACACACTGTAACACTATATTATATATAAATATTACCGGGCTCTCTCTCTCTCTCTCTCTCTCTCTATCGGGGTCTCCCTACACTGTAACACACCGTACGGTGATATTACACACTGTAACACTATATTATATATAAATATTACCGGGCTCTCTCTCTCTCTCTCTCTCTCTCTATCGGGGTCTCCCTACACTGTAACACACCGTACGGTGATATTACACACTGTAACACTATATTATATATAAATATTACCGGGCTCTCTCTCTCTCTCTCTATCGGGTCTCCCTACACTGTAACACACCGTACGGTGATATTACACACTGTAACACTATATTATATATAAATATTACCGGGCTCTCTCTCTCTCTCTCTCTCTCTATCGGGGTCTCCCTACACTGTAACACACCGTACGGTGATATTACACACTGTAACACTATATTATATATAAATATTACCGGGCTCTCTCTCTCTCTCTCTATCGGGGTCTCCCTACACTGTAACACACCGTACGGTGATATTACACACTGTAACACTATATTATATATAAATATTACCGGGCTCTCTCTCTCTCTCTCTCTCTCTCTCTCTATCGGGGTCTCCCTACACTGTAACACACCGTACGGTGATATTACACACTGTAACACTATATTATATATAAATATTACCGGGCCCTCTCTCTCTCTCTCTCTATCGGGGTCTCCCTACACTGTAACACACCGTACGGTGATATTACACACTGTAACACTATATTATATATAAATATTACCGGGCTCTCTCTCTCTCTCTCTATCGGGGTCTCCCTACACTGTAACACACCGTACGGTGATATTACACACTGTAACACTATATTATATATAAATATTACCGGGCCCTCTCTCTCTCTCTATCGGGGTCTCCCTACACTGTAACACACCGTACGGTGATATTACACACTGTAACACTATATTATATATAAATATTACCGGGCTCTCTCTCTCTCTCTCTCTCTATCGGGGTCTCCCTACACTGTAACACACCGTACGGTGATATTACACACTGTAACACTATATTATATATAAATATTACCGGGCTCTCTCTCTCTCTCTCTCTCTCTATCGGGGTCTCCCTACACTGTAACACACCGTACGGTGATATTACACACTGTAACACTATATTATATATAAATATTACCGGGCTCTCTCTCTCTCTCTCTCTATCGGGGTCTCCCTACACTGTAACACACCGTACGGTGATATTACACACTGTAACACTATATTATATATAAATATTACCGGGCTCTCTCTCTCTCTCTCTCTCTCTATCGGGGTCTCCCTACACTGTAACACACCGTACGGTGATATTACACACTGTAACACTATATTATATATAAATATTACCGGGCTCTCTCTCTCTCTCTCTCTATCGGGGTCTCCCTACACTGTAACACACCGTACGGTGATATTACACACTGTAACACTATATTATATATAAATATTACCGGGCTCTCTCTCTCTCTCTCTCTCTCTATCGGGGTCTCCCTACACTGTAACACACCGTACGGTGATATTACACACTGTAACACTATATTATATATAAATATTACCGGGCCCTCTCTCTCTCTCTATCGGGGTCTCCCTACACTGTAACACACCGTACGGTGATATTACACACTGTAACACTATATTATATATAAATATTACCGGGCTCTCTCTCTCTCTCTCTCTCTCTATCGGGGTCTCCCTACACTGTAACACACCGTACGGTGATATTACACACTGTAACACTATATTATATATAAATATTACCGGGCTCTCTCTCTCTCTCTCTCTATCGGGGTCTCCCTACACTGTAACACACCGTACGGTGATATTACACACTGTAACACTATATTATATATAAATATTACCGGGCTCTCTCTCTCTCTCTCTATCGGGGTCTCCCTACACTGTAACACACCGTACGGTGATATTACACACTGTAACACTATATTATATATAAATATTACCGGGCTCTCTCTCTCTCTCTATCGGGGTCTCCCTACACTGTAACACACCGTACGGTGATATTACACACTGTAACACTATATTATATATAAATATTACCGGGCTCTCTCTCTCTCTCTATCGGGGTCTCCCTACACTGTAACACACCGTACGGTGATATTACACACTGTAACACTATATTATATATAAATATTACCGGGCCCTCTCTCTCTCTCTCTATCGGGGTCTCCCTACACTGTAACACACCGTACGGTGATATTACACACTGTAACACTATATTATATATAAATATTACCGGGCTCTCTCTCTCTCTCTCTCTATCGGGGTCTCCCTACACTGTAACACACCGTACGGTGATATTACACACTGTAACACTATATTATATATAAATATTACCGGGCCCTCTCTCTCTCTCTCTCTCTCTATCGGGGTCTCCCTACACTGTAACACACCGTACGGTGATATTACACACTGTAACACTATATTATATATAAATATTACCGGGCCCTCTCTCTCTCTCTCTCTCTCTATCGGGGTCTCCCTACACTGTAACACACCGTACGGTGATATTACACACTGTAACACTATATTATATATAAATATTACCGGGCCCTCTCTCTCTCTCTCTATCGGGGTCTCCCTACACTGTAACACACCGTACGGTGATATTACACACTGTAACACTATATTATATATAAATATTACCGGGCTCTCTCTCTCTCTCTCTATCGGGGTCTCCCTACACTGTAACACACCGTACGGTGATATTACACACTGTAACACTATATTATATATAAATATTACCGGGCTCTCTCTCTCTCTCTCTATCGGGGTCTCCCTACACTGTAACACACCGTACGGTGATATTACACACTGTAACACTATATTATATATAAATATTACCGGGCCCTCTCTCTCTCTCTCTCTCTCTATCGGGGTCTCCCTACACTGTAACACACCGTACGGTGATATTACACACTGTAACACTATATTATATATAAATATTACCGGGCTCTCTCTCTCTCTCTCTCTCTATCGGGGTCTCCCTACACTGTAACACACCGCACGGTGATATTACACACTGTAACACTATATTATATATAAATATTACCGGGCTCTCTCTCTCTCTCTCTCTCTCTATCGGGGTCTCCCTACACTGTAACACACCGTACGGTGATATTACACACTGTAACACTATATTATATATAAATATTACCGGGCTCTCTCTCTCTCTCTCTCTCTCTATCGGGGTCTCCCTACACTGTAACACACCGTACGGTGATATTACACACTGTAACACTATATTATATATAAATATTACCGGGCTCTCTCTCTCTCTCTCTATCGGGGTCTCCCTACACTGTAACACACCGTACGGTGATATTACACACTGTAACACTATATTATATATAAATATTACCGGGCTCTCTCTCTCTCTCTCTCTCTCTCTCGGGGTCTCCCTACACTGTAACACACCGTACGGTGATATTACACACTGTAACACTATATTATATATAAATATTACCGGGCTCTCTCTCTCTCTCTCTCTCTCTATCGGGGTCTCCCTACACTGTAACATACCGTACGGTGATATTACACACTGTAACACTATATTATATATAAATATTACCGGGCCCTCTCTCTCTCTCTCTCTCTCTATCGGGGTCTCCCTACACTGTAACACACCGTACGGTGATATTACACACTGTAACACTATATTATATATAAATATTACCGGGCCCTCTCTCTCTCTCTATCGGGGTCTCCCTACACTGTAACACACCGTACGGTGATATTACACACTGTAACACTATATTATATATAAATATTACCGGGCTCTCTCTCTCTCTCTCTCTATCGGGGTCCCCCTACACTGTAACACACCGTACGGTGATATTACACACTGTAACACTATATTATATATAAATATTACCGGGCCCTCTCTCTCTCTCTCTCTCTATCGGGGTCTCCCTACACTGTAACACACCGTACGGTGATATTACACACTGTAACACTATATTATATATAAATATTACCGGGCTCTCTCTCTCTCTCTCTCTCTATCGGGGTCTCCCTACACTGTAACACACCGTACGGTGATATTACACACTGTAACACTATATTATATATAAATATTACCGGGCTCTCTCTCTCTCTCTCTATCGGGGTCTCCCTACACTGTAACACACCGTACGGTGATATTACACACTGTAACACTATATTATATATAAATATTACCGGGCTCTCTCTCTCTCTCTATCGGGGTCTCCCTACACTGTAACACACCGTACGGTGATATTACACACTGTAACACTATATTATATATAAATATTACCGGGCTCTCTCTCTCTCTCTCTCTCTATCGGGGTCTCCCTACACTGTAACACACCGTACGGTGATATTACACACTGTAACACTATATTATATATAAATATTACCGGGCTCTCTCTCTCTCTCTCTATCGGGGTCTCCCTACACTGTAACACACCGTACGGTGATATTACACACTGTAACACTATATTATATATAAATATTACCGGGCCCTCTCTCTCTCTCTCTCTCTCTCTATCGGGGTCTCCCTACACTGTAACACACCGTACGGTGATATTACACACTGTAACACTATATTATATATAAATATTACCGGGCCCCCTCTCTCTCTCTCTCTCTCTATCGGGGTCTCCCTACACTGTAACACACCGTACGGTGATATTACACACTGTAACACTATATTATATATAAATATTACCGGGCTCTCTCTCTCTCTCTCTCTATCGGGGTCTCCCTACACTGTAACACACCGTACGGTGATATTACACACTGTAACACTATATTATATATAAATATTACTGGGCCCTCTCTCTCTCTCTCTCTATCGGGGTCTCCCTACACTATAACACACCGTACGGTGATATTACACACTGTAACACTATATTATATATAAATATTACCGGGCCCCTCTCTCTCTCTCTCTCTCTATCGGGGTCTCCCTACACTGTAACACACCGTACGGTGATATTACACACTGTAACACTATATTATATATAAATATTACCGGGCTCTCTCTCTCTCTCTCTCTATCGGGGTCTCCCTACACTGTAACACACCGTACGGTGATATTACACACTGTAACACTATATTATATATAAATATTACCGGGCTCTCTCTCTCTCTCTATCGGGGTCTCCCTACACTGTAACACACCGTACGGTGATATTACACACTGTAACACTATATTATATATAAATATTACCGGGCTCTCTCTCTCTCTCTCTCTCTATCGGGGTCTCCCTACACTGTAACACACCGTACGGTGATATTACACACTGTAACACTATATTATATATAAATATTACCGGCTCTCTCTCTCTCTCTCTCTCTCTATCGGGGTCCCCCTACACTGTAACACACCGTACGGTGATATTACACACTGTAACACTATATTATATATAAATATTACCGGGCCCTCTCTCTATCGGGGTCTCCCTACACTGTAACACACCGTACGGTGATATTACACACTGTAACACTATATTATATATAAATATTACCGGGCCCTCTCTCTCTCTCTCTCTATCGGGGTCTCCCTACACTGTAACACACCGTACGGTGATATTACACACTGTAACACTATATTATATATAAATATTACCGGGCTCTCTCTCTATCGGGGTCTCCCTACACTGTAACACACCGTACGGTGATATTACACACTGTAACACTATATTTTATATAAATATTACCGGGCCCTCTCTCTATCGGGGTCTCCCTACACTGTAACACACCGTACGGTGATATTACACACTGTAACACTATATTATATATAAATATTACCGGGCCCTCTCTCTCTCTCTCTCTATCGGGGTCTCCCTACACTGTAACACACCGTACGGTGATATTACACACTGTAACACTATATTATATATAAATATTACCGGGCCCTCTCTCTCTCTCTATCGGGGTCTCCCTACACTGTAACACACCGTACGGTGATATTACACACTGTAACACTATATTATATATAAATATTACCGGGCCCTCTCTCTCTCTCTCTCTCTCGGTCTCGGCCGCGGCTCCATCCGGGGACTCTGTCTCTCTCCCTCCCCCCGGGGGGCGGGGCCTTAGGGCCGTCAGCGCTCAGCTCCCGCCCGCACTTTCGTCGCCTCTCCCCCCTCCCCTGCACCTAATTAAAATCTACCCCCTTCCCCTCTTCACACGCTCTCTCTCTCTCTCTCCCTCACTCACTCACTCACATAGATTAGGGAGGCTTGGTTTATTTGTTACCCTGTCGTGACGAATCTGCCGACCTTTGGGTTGGGTTGGGTTGGTTGTGGGGGGGGGGGGTTTACCTACCTCCGCCCGCCCGGTCCGCAGATTCGCCGGAGCTGTTCGGGTTTGGAAACCACCCCCTTCCTCCCCTTCCTCCTCCCTCCTCCTCCTCTTCTCACCTCACCCCCTCCTTCATCATCATCATCTCCGCCCACGTTGATTGTTATCTTGTGTCGAATCTCCTCCTCCGGGAAGGTGACTGCGTTTACCTTCACCCTCCCCCCCACTCACCCGCCGTCGGCAGATTCGCCGCCCCGCCTTTTCAGTCCCTTCCCCCCCCCCCCCCCACCACCCACTGCCGGCCGTTCCCCCACCCCCGTCAGCCCCTGAGTACCTTCCAGCCGCTCCCCGCTCCTGCCCGTGCGTCCCCGCCCTGTCCTTCTCCTTATCCCTTCTGTGGCGAATCTGCGCCCCTGCGGCGTCCCGCCACCTTTGACTTCCCCTGGCCGCAGCTAGCGCTCCGTTCCTTCCCGCAGATTCCGCCCCCTCTCCCCCTTCATTAACAATCCGGTGACTTTTCCCCCCGGGATCTCTCCTTCGCCGCGATCCTGCCTCCCCCCTGTCTGGCCTCGTGATTTTTCCCTACCCTCCTTTCCACCCACCCTCCGGCCCGACGAATCTGCTGCTGCCCACCCCCTACACCAGCTTTCCCTCAGACGCCAGCCCTGTCTCTCCATTCCCATCAGCCCTTTCACCACCAGCATTGACCATTTGTTTCCTCTGGGGGGGGGTTGACCCCACCACCCCCCTCCCCCACAACTTATCTCCTCTAATTGATTCTTCTTTAATCAACCCCCACCCTCCGCCGCCCCCCCCCTCCCGGCCGCGCGGAGCAACCGCGTCCGCTCCCGCTTCCGGACGTGGCATTCTTGCCAGTGGTGTCCTGACGGCGAGGAATCGTCAGCCGGACACATTCAGCTACCTCCGCTTCCACCTCCGCTCGCGGCCTCTCCCCCGTCATCCTCCGCCACTTTCTCTCTTGCCGGCCCGCCCTTGCCCACTTCCCGGCCGGGTTCTGGCAGTCTTGCTGCGGTGTCCTGACAGCGAATGGGACGAGGGGTTGTCAGCCGGACGCATTCAGATGCCTCCGAACCCCGCCCGTATCATCTCCCTCCCGTATCATCTCCCTCCCGTTCTCTCTCTCTCTCTCTTTCTCCTCATCTCTTTTTCGCCGGCCCGCACTTGTCCATTTCCCGGCCCGGTTCTGACATTCTTGCTGTGGTGTCCTGACGGCGAATGGGACAAGGAATTGTCAGCGGACAATTCGGATACCTCCGCATCCCCACCTCACCGTCTCCCTCGCCCTCTATCTCTCTCTCGCGCCGGCCCTCACTTGTCCATTTCCCAGCTGGATTCTGGCATTCTTGCCTGGGTGTCGTGACAGTGAATGACAGTCTTTTACCGGGTCTGCATTTCCTGAGTGACCATCCCCCCCTCCTTACCAAGCCATGCCAGGTCCTTCCAGCTCAAGTTGGCATTCTTGCCGTAGTGTCCCGCCCGTTCGAGGGAGCAGGAAGCCCCTCCTCCCCTCCCACTCTCCAATTTGACTGAGAGAGTTTCTCAGGCTGTTTGACGAAGGTCCTGCCTCAGACCGAGGAGCCTGCGCGTGGAGGCAGGAGACTGGGGCTTTCCTGAGAGTTAGAGCTGAAAATGTGTTGCTGGAAAAGCGCAGCAGGTCAGGCAGCATCCAAGGAACAGGAGAATCGACGTTTCGGGCATGAGCCCTTCCTTGCGCGAAACGTCGATTCTCCTGTTCCCTGGATGCTGCCTGACCTGCTGCGCTTTTCCAGCAACACATTTTCAGCTCTGATCTCCAGCATCTGCAGTCCTCACTTTTTCCTTTCCTGAGAGTTACCCTCGGGAGAGGGGGCAGACGTGACCCTTTCCAATCGGGAGCAGGTAAGACGAGAATCCCAGATCAGCAGCCAACGTGAGCTCAGGGTGATGCTTACCACCCGCTCCCCCGCAGCCACAATCTTCGGGACAGCTTTTGGGATGTGAAGGGGAGCTCAGCCTAGCAACAGCCTCTGATGTATTCCTCACTCTCTCTCTCTCCCCCCCCCCCTTTCCAGTGGGTTGAGGAGAAGAAAATCCCTCGTCCTCCGTGCCTTCCCTCAGTCAGCTGCCCTGCATGTAAATCCCTTGTTGAAAGGGCAAAATAGGAACACCACTTTCTGAGGCTCTGGGAAGGTACATTCCCAACGAGTGAATGGAAAATCGAGAATTGGTAGATTCCCAAAGCACATCGACGCATAGAGATGCACAGCGCGGAATCAGACCTTTTGGCCCGACTTGTCCGTGCTGACCCAGATATCCCTAACCTAACCCAGTGCCCGTTTGCCAGCACTTGGCCCCTATCCCTCTAAACCCTTCCTGTTCCCCTCCCCATCCCCCTTTTCAATGTTGGCATTGCCCCAGCCCCCACCACTTCCTCTGGCAGCTCGGCCCACACACGCACCACCCTCGGGGGGCGGGGGAGAGAGAAGGTTACCCCTTTTCAATCTGTCCCCTCTCCCCCTCTAGTTCTGGACTCCCCCTCACCCCAGGGGGAAAAGACCTTGTCTATTTACCCTATCCATGTCCCCCTCATGATATTATAAACCTCTATAAGGTCACCCCCTCAGTCTCCCCCACCCCAGGGGGAAAAGACCTTGTCTATTTACCCTATCCATGTCCCCCCTCATGATATTATAAACCTCTATAAGGTCACCCCCTCAGTCTCCCCCACCCCAGGGGGAAAAGACCTTGTCTATTTACCTTATCCATGTGCCCCCTCATGATGTTATAAACCTCTATAAGGTCACCCCCTCAGTACCCCCCACCCCAGGGGGAAAAGACCTTGTCTATTTACTCTATCCATGTCCCCCTCATGATGTTATAAACCTCTATAAGGTCACCCCCTCAGTCTCCCCCACCCCAGGGGGAAAAGACCTTGTCTATTTACCCGATCCATGTCCCCCCTCATGATGTTATAAACCTCTATAAGGTCACCCCCTCAGTCTCCCCCACCCCAGGGGGAAAAGACCTTGTCTATTTACCCTATCCATGTCCCCCTCATGATGTTATAAACCTCTATAAGGTCACCCCCTCAGTCTCCCCCACCCCAGGGGGAAAAGACCTTGTCTATTTACCCTATCCATGTCCCCCCTCATGATGTTACAAACCTCTATAAGGTCACCCCCTCAGTCTCCCTCACCCCAGGGGGAAAAGACCTTGTCTGTTTACCCTTTGGTGGGGGGAGAAGGATAGAGAGACTGGGTGGGGGAGGTGGGATGGGAGAGTCTGTTGACTTGGGCATCCTTGGCCCGAGATCAGTTTTTGAGCGTGTCGACAGGCAGCTATCTTTCTCGCCCGACTCGAATCCGAAAACAGACAGAGCACAGGACAAGTCCGTTCGGCCCTCTAAGCCTGGACTGACACCTTTCGCCCTTCCATTCCTGAACCCGCGTTCCCTTCCCCGTTCAGGTATCTGTCCAGGTGAACGCTTCAACCACCCTCGCCGCCTCTGGCAGCGTGTCCCAGGCATTCACCACCCTGTGGGCGATCAAGCTGACTGGCACACCCCTTCTGAGCGCCCCCCCCCCCCCACCCCTGCATCTTGATCCTGTCTCCCCCCAATGACTGACCCCTCCACCCTGGGGATAAAGCCTCAGACTTCCCACTCTGGCTGTGTCACTGGCAATCGTTATCAACTTCTATCAGACTCCCGCCCCCCCCCCTCACCCCCACCCCAACAACCTCCTGTGTTCCAGTGAAAGCAAAGCCCAGTCACCAGGCTGATGAACCCTTCCCGTACATTCTGTCTCCACATCAAGAGCAACCATTGCAGCGCAGGAGCAGGCCCTTCGGCCCCTCCAAGCCTGTGCTGACCCTGATCCTTGATCTCAACCTGTCACCTGTTTTCTCAGGATCTGTATCCCTTTGCTCCCTGCCCATTCACGTATCTGTCTCGATACGTCTTCAATCATACTATCGTGCCCACCTCTACTGGCAGCGGGTTCCAGGCACCCTCCGTGTAAAGAGCTTCCCACACATATCTCCCCTGAACCTTTCCCCTCTCACCTTGAACTCGTGACCCCGAGTAATTGAGTCCCCCCCCCCCCACTCTGGGGGGAAAAAGTTTCTTGCTATTCCCCCCTGTCTATACCCCTTAGGATTTTATAAATCTCAATCAGCTCTTTTGTCGTGGAAATAATCCTAACCGACTCACCCTCTCTTCACAGCTCGACCCCTCCATCCCAGGCAACATCCTGGTGAAACTCCTCTGCACCCTCTCCAAAGCGTCCATATCCTTTTGGTATCGTGGCGACCAGAAGTGTTACGCAGACCGTAGGCAGTGTGCCCAACCAAAGTCTTCGACAACTGTAACATGACCTGCCACCTCTCGGACTCCATACCCCGTCCGATGAAGGAAAGTGTGCTGTGTGCCGACCACCCTATTACCCTGCGTTGGCACCTTCAGGGTACAATGAACGTGGACACCCAGATCTCTCTGTGCATCAATCTTTCCCAGGGCTTTTCCATTCGGTGTATATAGTTTGCTCTTGAATCACATCTACCAAAATGCATCCCCTCTCATTTGCCCGGATCGAACTCCACCTGCCATTTCTCTGCCTCATTCTCCAATCTATCTATATTCTGCTGTATTCTCTGACAGTCCCCTTCACTATCAGCTACTCCACCAATCTTCGTGTCAGCTACAAACTTGTTAATCAGACCACCTATCCTTTCCTCCGGATCATTTATATATCACACAAACAGCAGTGGGCCCAGCACGTGGGCCCTGTGGAACACCACTGGGCACAGCTCTCCATCTTGAGAAATTCCCTTCCATGACTACTCTCCGTCTCCTGCCGCCCGGCCAGTCCTGGATCCATTTAGCTCGTACACCCTGGACCCCGTGCGCCATCACTGACTCCGTCAGCCTTCCACGGGGAGTGTTATCAAACACCTTCCTGAAGTCCATGTATATGACATCTCCAGCCCTTCCCTCATCAATCAACTTTGTCACTCCCTCAACGAATTCCATTAGGTTTGTAAGACATGACCATCCCTGCACAAAACCATGCTCCCAATCACTGATAAGCCCATCCTCTTCCAAATGTAAATAGATCCTATCCCCCAGTATCTTTTGTTAGTGTGGTGATCAGAACTGGAGGCAATATTCCAAGTGTGGAATTCCTGACTAAATGCCTCCAAAGCTGCAGCAGAACTGGCCAGTCCTGAGACTTCCATTGGAGGGAGACCCTTTTTAACTCCCTGAGCGAGCTGTGCTGTCACCTTCAGTGAGCCGGGCACCTGCACACCCAGATCCCTCGGCAGATCAATACTCCCAAGGGTTCTGCCATTCCCTGGATAATTTCCACCTGGACTTGATCTTCCAGAATCCGTCACCTCCCATTTGCCCATTGCCTGACCTCTAGCCCGCCGGATCCTCTGACAATCCTCCTCACGATCTGCAACTCCGCGCGTTCGTTCCTCTCATCGTTTCTCCTGGAGTGATATCGTTACCGTATTTAGAGTCAGTGAGATGGAGAGCACAGAAAAACACTCTTTGGTCCAACTCGCCCAATCCCGACCCAGATATCCCCAACCTAACCCAGTCCCCCGTTTGCCAGCACTTGGCCCCTATCCCTCTAAACCCTTCCTGTTCCCCCACCCACCCAACCCCCTTTTCAATGTTGGCATTGCCCCAGCCCCCACCACTTCCTCTGGCAGCTCGTCCCACACACGCACCACCCTCTGGGGGATAAAGTTACCCCTTTTCAATCTTTCCCCTCTCCCCCTCTAGTTCTGGACTCTCCCCCACCCCAGGGGGAAAAGACCTTGTCTATTTACCCTATCCATGTCCCCCCTCATGATGTTATAAACCTCTATAAGGTCACCCCCTCAGTCTCCCTCACCCCAGAGGGAAAAGACCTTGTCTATTTACCCTGTCCATGTCCACCCTCACGATGTTATAAACCTCGATAAGGTCACCCCCTCAGTCTCCCTCACCCCAGGGGGAAAAGACCTTGTCTATTTACCCTGTCCATGTCCCCCCTCACGATGTTATAAACCTCGATAAGGTCACCCCCTCAGTCTCCCCCACCCCAGGGGGAAAAGACCTTGTCTATTTACCCTGTCCATGTCCTCCCCCATGATGTTATAAACCTCTATAAGGTCACCCCCTCAGTCTCCCCACCCCAGGGGGAAAAGACCTTGTCTATTTACCCTATCCATGTCCCCCCTCATGATGTTATAAATCTCTATAAGGTCACCCCCTCAGTCTCCCCACCCCAGGGGGAAAAGACCTTGTCTATTTACCCTATCCATGTCCCCCTCATGATGTTATAAACCTCTATAAGGTCACCCCCTCAGTCTCCCCACCCCAGGGGGAAAAGACCTTGTCTATTTACCCTATCCATGTCCCCCTCATGATGTTATAAACCTCTATAAGGTCACCCCCTCAGTCTCCCTCACCCCAGGGGGAAAAGACTTTGTCTATTTATCCTATCCATGCCCCTCATGATTTTGTAAACCGCTATAACGTCACCCCCTCAGCCTCCGACGCTCCAGGGAAAACAGCCCCAGCCTGTTCAGCCTCTCCCTGTAGCTCTGACCCTCCAACCCTGGCAACATCCTTGTAAATCTTTTCTGAGCCCTTTCAAGTTACACAACATCTTTCCAATAGGAAGGAGACCAGAATTGCACGCAATATTCCAACAGTGGCCGAACCAATGTCCTGTACAGCCACAACATGGGGTGACAGGGTGGCTCAGTGGTTAGCACGGCTGCCTCACGGCACCAGGGACCCAGGTTTGATTCCAGCCTCGGGGCGACTGACTGTGTGGAGTTTGCACGTTCTCCTCGTGTCTGCGTGGGTTTCCTCCCATAGTCCAAAGATGTGCAGCTAAGGTGAATTGGCCATGCTAAATTACCCGTAGTGTTCGGTGCATCAGTCAGAGGGTAAATGGGTATGGGTGGGTTACGCTTCGGAGGGTCGGTGTGGACTTGTTGGGCCGAAGGGCCTGTTTCCACACTGTAAGGAATCTAATCTGATGTAAACATGACCTCCCAACCCCTGTACTCAATACTCTGACCAATAAAGGAAAGCCGACCCAACGCCTCCTACACTATCCTATCCACCTGGGACTCCACTTTCAAGGAGCTATGAACCTGCACTCCAAGGTCTCTTTGTTCAGCAACACTCCCCGGGACCTTCCCATTAAGTGTATAAGTCCTGCTAAGACTTGCTTTCCCGAAATGCAGCACCTCGCATTTATCTGAATTAAACTCCATCTGCCACTTCTCAGCCCATTGGCCCATCTGGTCCAGATCCTGCTGTAATCTGAGGTAACCCTCTTCGCTGTCCACTACACCTCCAATTTTGGGGTCACCTGCAAACTTACTAACTGTACCTCCTATACTCGCTTCCAAATCATTTACGTAAATGATGAAAAGTAGAGGGCCCAGCACCGATCCTTGTGGCACTCCACTGGTCACAGGCCTCCAGTCTGAAACACAACCCTCCCCCACCACCCTCTGGCTTCTACCTTCCAGCCAGTTCTGTATTCCTTTATTTCCTCTCCTCCTCTGCGCGTTGATGAGTTAGTGATGTTGGAAAGCCATTAACGTCTTCTCGTGTGAAGTATTTATTTAGCTCCTCCAGCATTTCCCCATCGTTGTCAGCCCAGCCTTGATCTGAAAAGCTAACTTTAGCTACTCTCCTCCTTCCCGGCTACATAAAGATGCCCCTGCCATCCACCTCAATAGCTATTTTCGAAGTACTCTTTGCCAATTTGGTCGGATAAACCCCTTTCTCCACCCCCTCCCAATGGACTCCAGGCCCATGGCAATGTCATTGTCGGTGTTTCTGAGGGGGGTCTGCTTAACTGGAGATAGATTGTTCAACTGAAACATCCTCGGAAGCACTCGACCCCCGCTCCCTGGTTCAATCCACCACACGGTCTGCGAGAAAGAGTTCCAGATCCGTGCCCGATTTTGGCCTCAGGGAGACTTCCACTAAGTTTGATTAACCCAATCTCCATGACAACGATGAGCCTTCCATTGGATCCTAATTTACTCTCTGCCATTCCGTATCCCAACTGTTCATGGAGGACTTGCTGTATACGCCTGGGGGATTGATTGAGGGATGTGGGGAGAGAGAGCGGGGGACAGTGGGATTAGTTTGGGGACTGAGACAGGGCTATGGGGAGAGAGCGGGGGGACAGTGTGATTAGTTTGGGGACTGATACAGGGCTATGGGGAGAGAGAGCGGGGACAGTGGGATTAGTTTGGGGACTGATACAGGGCTATGGGGAGAGCGGGGGGGGGGACAGTGGGATTAGTTTGGGGACTGATACAGGGCTATGGGGAGAGAGCGCGGGCAGTGGGATTAGTTTGGGGACTGATACAGGGCTATGGGGAGAGAGTGGGGACAGTGGGATTAGTTTGGGGACTGATACAGGGCTATGGGGGGAGAGAGCGGGGGGCAGTGGGATTAGTTTGGGGACTGATACAGGGCTATGGGGAGAGAGAGCGGGGGACAGTGGGATTAGTTTCGGGACTAATACAGGGCTATGGGGAGAGAGAGGGGGCAGTGGGATTAGTTTGGGGACTGATACAGGGCTATGGGGAGACAGTGGGATTAGTTTGGGGACTGATACAGGGCTATGGGGAGAGAGAGGGGACAGTGGGATTAGTTTCGGGACTAATACAGGGCTATGGGGAGAGAGAGGGGGCAGTGGGATTAGTTTGGGGACTGATACAGGGCTATGGGGAGAGAGCGGGGACAGTGGGATTAGTTTGGGGACTGATACAGGGCTATGGGGAGAGAGCGCGGGGACAGTGGGATTAGTTTGGGGACTGATACAGGGCTATGGGGAGAGAGAGGGGACAGTGGGATTAGTTTGGGGATTGATACAGGGCTATGGGGAGAGAGAGCGGGGGGGCAGTGGGATTAGTTTGGGGACTGATACAGGGCTATGGGGAGAGAGAGCGGGGGGACAGTGGGATAAGTTTGGGGACTGATACAGGGCGATGGGGAGAGAGAGCGGGGGGACAGTGGGATTAGTTTGGGGACTGATACAGGGCTATGGGGGTGAGAGCGGGGACAGTGGGATTAGTTTGGGGACTGATACAGGGCTATGGGGAGAGAGCGGGGGGACAGTGGGATTAGTTTGGGGACTGATACAGGGCTATGGGGGTGAGAGCGGGGACAGTGGGATTAGTTTGGGGACTGATACAGGGCTATGGGGAGAGAGCGCGGGGACAGTGGGATTAGTGTGGGGACTGATACAGGGCTATGGGGAGAGAGCGGGGAGGGACAGTGGAATTAGTTTGGGGACTGATACAGGGCTATGGGGAGAGAGCGGGGGGAACACTGGGATTAGTTTGGGGACTGATACAGGGCTATGGGGAGAGAGAGCGGGGGGACAGTGGGATTAGTTTGGGGACTGATACAGGGCTATGGGGAGAGAGAGCGGGGGACAGTGGGATTAGTTTGGAGACTGATACAGAGCTATGGGGAGAGAGCGGGGACAGTGGGATTAGTTTGGGGACTGATACAGGGCTATGGGGAGAGAGTGGGGACAGTGGGGTTAGTTTGGGGACTGATACAGGGCTATGGGGGGAGAGAGCGGGGGGCAGTGGGATTAGTTTGGGGACTGATACAGGGCTATGGGGGGAGAGAGCGGGGGACAGTGGGATTGGTTTGGGGACTGATACAGGGCTATGGGGAGAGAGAGCGGGGGGACAGTGGGATTAGTTTGGGGACTGATACAGGGCTATGGGGAGACAGTGGGATTAGTTTGGGGACTGATACAGGGCTATGGGGAGAGAGCAGGGGGGACAGTGGGATTAGTTTGGGGACTGATACAGGGCTATGGGGGGAGAGAGCGGGGGGCAGTGGGATTAGTTTGGGGACTGATACAGGGCTATGGGGAGAGAGAGCGGGGGGACAGTGTGATTAGTTTGGGGACTGATACAGGGCTATGGGGAGAGAGAGGGGGCAGTGGGATTAGTTTGGGGACTGATACAGGGCTATGGGGAGAGAGCGCGGGGACAGTGGGATTAGTTTGGGGACTGATACAGGGCTATGGGGAAAGAGCGGGGGGGACAGTGGGATTAGTTTGGGGACTGATACAGGGCTATGGGGAGAGAGCGGGGGGGACAGTGGGATTAGTTTGGGGATTGATACAGGGCTATGGGGAGAGAGCGGGGGGACAGTGGGATTAGTTTGGGGACTGATACAGGGCTATGGGGGTGAGAGCGGGGACAGTGGGATTAGTTTGGGGACTGATACAGGGCTATGGGGAGAGAGCGCGGGGACAGTGGGATTAGTTTGGGGACTGATACAGGGCTATGGGGAGAGAGCGGGGAGGGACAGTGGGATTAGTTTGGGGACTGATACAGGGCTATGGGGAGAGAGCGGGGGGGACAGTGGGATTAGTTTGGGGATTGATACAGGGCTATGGGGAGAGAGCGGGGGGACAGTGGGATTAGTTTGGGGACTGATACAGGGCTATGGGGAGAGCGGGGGGGGGGACAGTGGGATTAGTTTGGGGACTGATACAGGGCTATGGGGAGAAAGAGCGGGGGACAGTGGGATTAGTTTGGGGATTGATACAGGGCTATGGGGAGAGAGCGGGGGGACAGTGGGATTAGTTTGGGGACTGATACAGGGCTATGGGGAGAGCGGGGGGGGACAGTGGGATTAGTTTGGGGACTGATACAGGGCTATGGGGAGAAAGAGCGGGGGACAGTGGGATTAGTTTGGGCACTGATACAGGGCTATGGGGAGAGAGCGGGGGCAGTGGGATTAGTTTGGGGACTGATACAGGGCTACGGGGGGAGAGAGCGGGGGGCAGTGGGATTAGTTTGGGGACTGATACAGGGCTATGGGGAGAGAGAGCGAGGGGACAGTGGGATTAGTTTGGGGACTGATACAGGGCTATGGGGAGACAGTGGGATTAGTTTCGGGACTGATACAGGGCTATGGGGAGAGAGAGCGGGGGGACAGTGGGATTAGTTTGGGGACTGACACAGGGCTATGGGGAGAGAGAGCAGGGGGACAGTGGGATTAGTTTGGGGACTGATACAGGGCTATGGGGAGAGAGAGGGGACAGTGGGATTAGTTTGGGGACTAATACAGGGCTATGGGGAGAGAGAGGGGGCAGTGGGATTAGTTTGGGGACTGATACAGGGCTATGGGGAGAGAGCGGGGACAGTGGGATTAGTTTGGGGACTGATGCAGGGCTATGGGGAGAGAGCGGGGGGACAGTGGGATTAGTTTGGGGACTGATACAGGGCTATGGGGAGACAGCGGGAGACAGTGGGATTAGTTTGGGGACTGATACAGGGCTATGGGGAGAGAGCGGGGGGGGCAGTGGGATTAGTTTGGGGACTGATACAGGGCTATGGGGAGAGAGTGGGGACAGTGGGATTAGTTTGGGGACTGATAGAGGGCTATGGGGGGAGAGAGCGGGGGACAGTGGGATTAGTTTGGGGACTGATACAGGGCTATGGGGAGAGAGAGCGGGGGGACAGTGGGATTAGTTTGGGGATTGATACAGGGCTATGGGGAGAGAGCGGGGGGACAGTGGGATTAGTTTGGGGACTGATACAGGGCTATGGGGAGAGAGCGGGGACAGTGGGATTAGTTTGGGGACTGATACAGGGCTATGGGGAGCGAGCGGGGGGACAGTGGGATTAGTTTGGGGACTGATACAGGGCTATGGGGAGAGAGCGGGGGGACAGTGGGATTAATTTGGGGACTGATACAGGGTTATGGGGAGAGAGCGGGGGGACAGTGGGATTATTTTGGGGACTGATACAGGGCTATGGGGAGAGAGCGGGGGGACAGTGGGATTAGTTTGGGGACTGATACAGCGCTATGGGGAGAGATCGGGGACAGTGGGATTAGTTTGGGGACTGATACAGGGCTATGGGGAGAGAGCGCGGGGACAGTGGGATTAGTTTGGGGACTGATACAGGGCTATGGGGAGAGAGAGCGGGGGACAGTGGGATTAGTTTGGGGACTGATACAGGGCTATGGGGAGACAGTGGGATTAGTTTGGGGACTGATACAGGGCTATGGGGAGAGAGAGGGGACAGTGGGATTAGTTTCGGGACTGATACAGGGCTATGGGGAGAGAGCGGGGACAGTGGGATTAGTTTGGGGACTAATACAGGGCTATGGGGAGAGAGAGGGGGCAGTGGGATTAGTTTGGGGACTGATACAGGGCTATGGGGAGAGAGCGGGGACAGTGGGATTAGTTTGGGGACTGATACAGGGCTATGGGGAGAGAGCGCGGGGACAGTGGGATTAGTTTGGGGACTGATACAGGGCTATGGGGAGAGAGAGGGGACAGTGGGATTAGTTTGGGGACTGATACAGGGCTATGGGGAGAGAGAGCGGGGGGGCAGTGGGATTAGTTTGGGGACTGATACAGGGCTATGGGGAGAGAGAGCGGGGGGACAGTGGGATAAGTTTGGGGACTGATACAGGGCGATGGGGAGAGAGAGCGGGGGGACAGTGGGATTAGTTTGGGGACTGATACAGGGCTATGGGGAGAGAGCGGGGGGAACAGTGGGATTAGTTTGGGGACTGATACAGGGCTATGGGGAGAGAGAGCGGGGGGACAGTGGGATTAGTTTGGGGACTGATACAGGGCTATGGGGAGAGAGAGCGGGGGACAGTGGGATTAGTTTGGAGACTGATACAGAGCTATGGGGAGAGAGCGGGGACAGTGGGATTAGTTTGGGGACTGATACAGGGCTATGGGGAGAGAGTGGGGACAGTGGGGTTAGTTTGGGGACTGATACAGGGCTATGGGGGGAGAGAGCGGGGGGCAGTGGGATTAGTTTGGGGACTGATACAGGGCTATGGGGGGAGAGAGCGGGGGACAGTGGGATTGGTTTGGGGACTGATACAGGGCTATGGGGAGAGAGAGCGGGGGGACAGTGGGATTAGTTTGGGGACTGATACAGGGCTATGGGGAGAGAGCGGGGGGACAGTGGGATTAGTTTGGGGATGGATACAGGGCTAAGGGGAGAGAGCGGGGTGGGGGACAGTGGGATTAGTTTGGGGACTGATACAGGGCTATGGGGAGAGAGCGGGGGGGGACAGTGGGATTAGTTTGGGGACTGACATAGGGCTATGCGGAGAGAGTGGGGGGGCAGTGGGAGTAGTTTGGGGACTGACACAGTGCTATGGGGAGAGAGTGAGGGGACAGTGGGATTAGTTTGGGGACTGATACAGGGCTATGGGGAGAGAGCGGGGGGCGCAGTGGGATTAGTTTGGGGACTGATACAGGGCTATGGGGAGAGAGTGGCGGGACAGTGGGATTAGTTTGGGGACTAATACAGGACTATGGGGAGAGAGCGGGGCAGTGTGATTAGTTTGGGGACTGATACAGGGCTATGGGGAGAGAGTGGGGGGAACAGTGGGATTAGTTTGGGGACTGATACAGGGCTATGGGGGGAGAGTGGGGGCAGTGGGATTAGTTTGGGGACTGATACAGGGCTATGGGGAGAGAGTGGGGGGACAGTGGGATTAGTTTGGGGACTGATACAGGGCTATGGGGTGAGAGAGCGGGGGACAGTGGGATTAGTTTGGTGACTGATACAGGGCTATGGGGAGAGAGTGGGGGACAGTGGGATTAGTTTGGGGACTGATACAGGGCTATGGGGAGAGAGCAGGGGGGCAGTGGGATTAGTCTGGGGACTGATACAGGGCTATGGGGAGAGAGCGGGGGGGCAGTGGGATTAGTTTGGGGACTGATACAGGGCTATGCGGAGAGAGTGGGGGGGCAGTGGGATTAGTTTGGAGACTGATACAGGGCTATGGGGAGAGAGCGGGGGGACAGTGGGATTAGTTTGGGGACTGATACAGGGCTATGGGGAGAGAGTGGGGGGGCAGTGGGATTAGTTTGGGGACTGATACAGGGCTATGGGGAGAGAGCGGGGAAGGCAGTGGGATTAGTTTGGGGACTGATACAGGGCTATGGGGAGAGAGCGGGGGGCCTGTGGGATTAGTTTGGGGATTGATACAGGGCTATGGGGAGAGAACGGGGGGACAGTGGGATTAGTTTGGGGATGGATACAGGGCTATGGGGAGAGAGCAGGGGGGACAGTGGGATTAGTTTGAGGACTGATACAGGGCTATGGGGAGAGAGTGGGGGGGCAGTGGGATTAGTATGAGGACTGATACAGGGCTATGGGGAGAGAGAGTGGGGGCAGTGGGATTAGTTTGGGGACTGATACAGGGCTATGGGGAGAGAGCGGGGTGGACAGTGGGATTAGTTTGGGGACAGATACAGGGCTATGGGGAGAGAGCAGGGGGGACAGTGGGATTAGTTTGACGACTGATACAGGGCTATGGGGCGAGAGTGGGGGGGCAGTGGGATTAGTTTGGGGACTGATACAGGGCTATGGGGAGAGAGCGGGGGGACAGTGGGATTAATTTGGGAATGGATACAGGGCTATGGGGAGAGAGCAGGGGGGACAGTGGGATTAGTTTGAGTTCTGATACAGGGCTATGGGGAGAGAGTGGCGGGACAGTGGGATTAGTTTGGGGACTGATACAGGGCTATGGGGAGAGTGAGCGGGGGACAGTGGGATTAGTTTGGTGACTGATACAGGGCTATGGGGAGAGAGCGGGGGGGGGTGCAGTGGGATTAGTTTGGGGACTGATACAGGGCTATGGGAAGAGAGCGGGGGGGGCAGTGGGATTAGTTTGGGGACTGATACAGGGCTGTGGGGAGAGAGCAGGGGGACAGTGGGATTAGTTTGGGGATTGATACAGGGCTATGGGGAGAGAGCGGGGGGACAGTGGGATTAGTTTGGGGACTGATACAGGGCTATGGGGAGAGATCGGGGGGACAGTGGGATTAGTTTGGGGACTGATACAGGGCTATGGGGAGAGAGCGGGGGCAGTGGGATTAGTTTGGGGACTGATACAGGGTTATGGGGAGAGAGCGGGGGGACAGTGGGATTAGTTTGGGGACTGATACAGGGCTATGGGGAGAGAGCGGGGGGGCAGTGGGATTTGTTTGGGGACTGATACAGGGCTATGGGGAGAGAGTGGGGGGGCAGTGGGATTAGTATGGGGACTGATACAGGGCTATGGGGAGAGAGAGTGGGGGCAGTGGGATTAGTTTGGCGACTGATACAGGGCTATGGGGAGAGAGCGGGGGGGGGCAGTGGGATTAGTTTGGGGACTGATACAGGGCTATGGGGAGAGAGCGGGGGGGCAGTGGGATTAGTTTGGGGACTGATACAGGGCTATGGGGAGAGAGCGGGGGACAGTGGGATTAGTTTGGGGACAGATACAGGGCTATGGGGAGAGAGCGGGGGGACAGTGGGATTAGTTTGGGGACTGATACAGGGCTATGGGGAGAGAGAGTGGGGGCAGTGGGATTAGTTTGGGGACTGATACAGGGCTATGGGGCGAGAGTGGGGGGGCAGTGGGATTAGTATGGGGACTGATACAGGGATATAGGGAGAGAGAGTGGGGGCAGTGGGATTAGTTTGGGGACTGATACAGGGCTATGGGGAGAGAGCGGGGGGACAGTGGGATTAGTTTGGGAATGGATACAGGGCTATGGGGAAAGAGCAGGGGGGACAGTGGGATTAGTTTGGGGACTGATACAGGGCTATGGGGAGAGAGAGCGGGGGACAATGGGATTAGTTTGGTGACTGATACAGGGCTATGGGGAGAGAGCGGGGGGTGGGCAGTGCGATTAGTTTGGGGACTGATACAGGGCTATGGGAAGAGAGCGGGGGGGGCAGTGGGATTAGTTTGGGGACTGATACAGTGCTGTGGGGAGAGAGCAGGGACAGTGGGATTAGTTTGGGAACTGATACAGGGCGATGGGGAGAGAGCGGGGGGGGGCAGTGGGATTAGTTTGGGGACTGATACAGGGCTATGGGGAGAGAGCGGGGGGGCAGTGGGATTAGTTTGGGGACTGATACAGGGCTATGGGGAGAGCGGGGGACAGTGGGATTAGTTTGGGGACTGATACAGGGCTATGGGGAGAGAGCGGGGGCAGTGGGATTAGTTTGGGGACTGATACAGGGCTATGGGGAGAGAGCAGGGGGGACAGTGGGATTAGTTTGAGTTCTGATACAGGGCTATGGGGAGAGAGTGGGGGGGCAGTGGGATTAGTATGGGGACTGATACAGGGCTATGGGGAGAGAGCGGGGGGACAGTGGGATTAGTTTGGGAATGGATACAGGGCTATGGGGAGAGAGCAGGGGGGACAGTGGGATTAGTTTGAGTTCTGATACAGGGCTATGGGGAGAGAGTGGGGGGGCAGTGGGATTAGTTTGGGGACTGATACAGGGCTATGGGGAGAGAACGGGGGCAGTGGGATTAGTTTGGGGACTGATACAGGGCTATCGGGAGAGAGCGGGGAAGGCAGTGGGATTAGTTTGGGGATGGATGCAGGGCTATGGGGAGAGAGCGGGGGGGCAGTGGGATTAGTTTGGGGACTGAGACAGGGCTATGGGGAGAGAGTGGGGCGACAGTGGGATTAGTTTGGGGACTGATACAGGGCTATGGGGAGAGAGAGCGGGGGACAGTGGGATTAGTTTGGGGATGGATACAGGGCGAAGGGGAGAGAGCGGGGTGGGGGACAGTGGGATTAGTTTGGGGACTGACATAGGGCTATGCGGAGAGAGTGGGGGGGCAGTGGGAGTAGTTTGGGGACTGACACAGTGCTATGGGGAGAGAGCGGGGGGACAGTGGGATTAGTTTGGGGACTGATACAGGGCTATGGGGAGAGAGTGGGGGGACAGTGGGATTAGTTTGGGGACTGATACAGGGCTATGGGGAGAGAGCGGGGGGGGCAGTGGGATTAGTTTGGGGACTGATACAGGGCTGTGGGGAGAGAGCCGGGGGACAGTGGTATTAGTTTGGGGACTGATACAGGGCTATGGGGAGAGAGAGCGGGGGACAGTGGGATTAGTTTGGTGACTGATACAGGGCTATGGGGAGAGAGCGGGGGGGGGGCAGTGGGATTAGTTTGGGGACTGATACAGGGCTATGGGGAGAGAGCGGGGGGAGACAGTGGGATTAGTTTGGGGACTGACATAGGGCTATGCGGAGAGAGTGGGGGGGCAGTGGGAGTAGTTTGGGGACTGACACAGTGCTATGGGGAGAGAGTGGGGGGACAGTGGGATTAGTTTGGGGACTGATACAGGGCTATGGGGAGAGAGCGGGGGACAGTGGGATTAGTTTGGGGACTGATACAGGGCTATGGGGAGAGAGCGGGGGGGCAGTGGGATTAGTTTGGGGACTGATACAGGGCTATGGGGAGAGAGTGGCGGGACAGTGGGATTAGTTTGGGGACTGATACAGGACAATGGGGAGAGAGCGGGGCAGTGCGATTAGTTTGGGGACTGATACAGGGCTATGGGGAGAGAGTGGGGGGACAGTGGGATTAGTTTGGGGACTGATACAGGGCTGTGGGGAGAGAGCCGGGGGACAGTGGTATTAGTTTGGGGACTGATACAGGGCTTTGGGGAGAGAGAGCGGGGGACAGTGGGATTAGTTTGGGGACTGATACAGGGCTATGGGGAGAGAGCGGGGGGGGGCAGTGGGATTAGTTTGGGGACTGATACAGGGCTATGGGAAGAGAGCGGGGGGGGCAGTGGGATTAGTTTGGGAACTGATACAGGGCTATGGGGAGAGAGCGGGGGGACAGTGGGATTAGTTTGGGGACTGATACAGGGCTATGGGGAGAGAGTGGGGGGGCCGTGGGATTAGTTTGGGGACTGATACAGGGCTATGGGGAGAGAGCGGGGGGGCAGTGGGATTAGTTTGGGGACTGATACAGGGCTATGGGGAGAGAGTGGGGGGGCAGTGGGATTAGTTTGGGGACTGATACAAGGCTATGGGGAGAGAGCGGGGAAGGCAGTGGGATTAGTTTGGGGACTGATACAGGGCTATGGGGAGAGAGCGGGGGGACAGTGGGATTAGTTTGGGGATGGTTACAGGGCTATGGGGAGAGAGCGGGGGGACAGTGGGATTAGTTTGGGGACTGATACAGGGCTATGGGGAGAGAGCGGGGGGACAGTGGGATTAGTTTGGGGACTGATACAGGGCTATGGGGAGAGAGCGGGCACAGTGGGATTAGTTTGGGGACTGACACAGGGTAATGGGGAGAGAGTGGGGGGCAGTGGGATTAGTTTGGGGACTGATACAGGGCTATAGGGAGAGAGCGGGCGACAGTGGGATTAGTTTGGGGACTGATACAGGGCTATGAGGAGAGAGCGGGGACAGTGGGATTAGTTTGGGGACTGATACAGGGCTAAGGGGAGAGAGCGGGGGCAGTGAGATTAGTTTGGGGACTGATACAGGGCTGTGGGGAGAAAGAGCGGGGGACAGTGGGATTAGTTTGGGGACTGATACAGGGCTATGGGGAGAGAGGGGAAGGCAGTGGGATTAGTTTGGGGATTGATACAGGGCTGTGGGGAGAGAGCAGGGGGACAGTGGGATTAGTTTGGGGACTGATATAGCGCTATGGGGAGAGAGTGGGGGGGCAGTGGGATTAGCTTGGGGACTGATACAGGGCTATGGGGAGAGAGCGGGGGGGGGCAGTGGGATTAGTTTGGGGACTGATACAGGGCTATGGGGAGAGCGCGGGGGGGGGCAGTGGGATTAGTTTGGGGACTGACACAGGGCTATGGGGAGAGAGCGGGGAGCGCAGTGGGATTAGTTTGGGGACTGATACATGGCTATGGGGAGAGAGAGCGGGGACAGTGGGATTAGTTTGGGGACTGATACAGGGCTATGGGGAGAGAGTGGGGACAGGGGGATTAGTTTGGGGACTGGTACAGGGCTATGGGGAGAGAGAGTGGGGGCAGTGGGATTAGTTTGGGAACTGATACAGGGCTGTGGGGAGAGAGTGGGGGGACAGTGGGATTAGTTTGGGGAATGATACAGGGCTATGGGGAGAGAGAGTGGGGGCAGTGGGATTAGTTTGGGGACTGATACAGGGCGATGGGGAGAGAGTGGGGGACAGTGGGATTAGTTTGGGGACTGATACAGGACTATGGGGAGAGAGCGGGGCAGTGTGATTAGTTTGGGGACTGATACAGGGCAATGGGGAGAGAGTGGGGGGACAGTGGGATTAGTTTGGGGACTGATACAGGGCGATGGGGAGAGAGCGGGGGCAGTGGGATTAGTTTGGGGACTGATACAGGGCTACGGGGGGAGAGAGCGGGGGGCAGTGGGATTAGTTTGGGGACTGATACAGGGCTATGGGGAGAGAGAGCGAGGGGACAGTGGGATTAGTTTGGGGACTGATACAGGGCTATGGGGAGACAGTGGGATTAGTTTCGGGACTGATACAGGGCTATGGGGAGAGAGAGCGGGGGGACAGTGGGATTAGTTTGGGGACTGACACAGGGCTATGGGGAGAGAGAGCAGGGGGACAGTGGGATTAGTTTGGGGACTGATACAGGGCTATGGGGAGAGAGAGGGGACAGTGGGATTAGTTTGGGGACTAATACAGGGCTATGGGGAGAGAGAGGGGGCAGTGGGATTAGTTTGGGGACTGATACAGGGCTATGGGGAGAGAGCGGGGACAGTGGGATTAGTTTGGGGACTGATGCAGGGCTATGGGGAGAGAGCGGGGGGACAGTGGGATTAGTTTGGGGACTGATACAGGGCTATGGGGAGACAGCGGGAGACAGTGGGATTAGTTTGGGGACTGATACAGGGCTATGGGGAGAGAGCGGGGGGGGCAGTGGGATTAGTTTGGGGACTGATACAGGGCTATGGGGAGAGAGTGGGGACAGTGGGATTAGTTTGGGGACTGATAGAGGGCTATGGGGGGAGAGAGCGGGGGACAGTGGGATTAGTTTGGGGACTGATACAGGGCTATGGGGAGAGAGAGCGGGGGGACAGTGGGATTAGTTTGGGGATTGATACAGGGCTATGGGGAGAGAGCGGGGGGACAGTGGGATTAGTTTGGGGACTGATACAGGGCTATGGGGAGAGAGCGGGGACAGTGGGATTAGTTTGGGGACTGATACAGGGCTATGGGGAGCGAGCGGGGGGACAGTGGGATTAGTTTGGGGACTGATACAGGGCTATGGGGAGAGAGCGGGGGGACAGTGGGATTAATTTGGGGACTGATACAGGGTTATGGGGAGAGAGCGGGGGGACAGTGGGATTATTTTGGGGACTGATACAGGGCTATGGGGAGAGAGCGGGGGGACAGTGGGATTAGTTTGGGGACTGATACAGCGCTATGGGGAGAGATCGGGGACAGTGGGATTAGTTTGGGGACTGATACAGGGCTATGGGGAGAGAGCGCGGGGACAGTGGGATTAGTTTGGGGACTGATACAGGGCTATGGGGAGAGAGAGCGGGGGACAGTGGGATTAGTTTGGGGACTGATACAGGGCTATGGGGAGACAGTGGGATTAGTTTGGGGACTGATACAGGGCTATGGGGAGAGAGAGGGGACAGTGGGATTAGTTTCGGGACTGATACAGGGCTATGGGGAGAGAGCGGGGACAGTGGGATTAGTTTGGGGACTAATACAGGGCTATGGGGAGAGAGAGGGGGCAGTGGGATTAGTTTGGGGACTGATACAGGGCTATGGGGAGAGAGCGGGGACAGTGGGATTAGTTTGGGGACTGATACAGGGCTATGGGGAGAGAGCGTGGGGACAGTGGGATTAGTTTGGGGACTGATACAGGGCTATGGGGAGAGAGAGGGGACAGTGGGATTAGTTTGGGGACTGATACAGGGCTATGGGGAGAGAGAGCGGGGGGGCAGTGGGATTAGTTTGGGGACTGATACAGGGCTATGGGGAGAGAGAGCGGGGGGACAGTGGGATAAGTTTGGGGACTGATACAGGGCGATGGGGAGAGAGAGCGGGGGGACAGTGGGATTAGTTTGGGGACTGATACAGGGCTATGGGGAGAGAGCGGGGGGAACAGTGGGATTAGTTTGGGGACTGATACAGGGCTATGGGGAGAGAGAGCGGGGGGACAGTGGGATTAGTTTGGGGACTGATACAGGGCTATGGGGAGAGAGAGCGGGGGACAGTGGGATTAGTTTGGAGACTGATACAGAGCTATGGGGAGAGAGCGGGGACAGTGGGATTAGTTTGGGGACTGATACAGGGCTATGGGGAGAGAGTGGGGACAGTGGGGTTAGTTTGGGGACTGATACAGGGCTATGGGGGGAGAGAGCGGGGGGCAGTGGGATTAGTTTGGGGACTGATACAGGGCTATGGGGGGAGAGAGCGGGGGACAGTGGGATTGGTTTGGGGACTGATACAGGGCTATGGGGAGAGAGAGCGGGGGGACAGTGGGATTAGTTTGGGGACTGATACAGGGCTATGGGGAGAGAGCGGGGGGACAGTGGGATTAGTTTGGGGATGGATACAGGGCTAAGGGGAGAGAGCGGGGTGGGGGACAGTGGGATTAGTTTGGGGACTGATACAGGGCTATGGGGAGAGAGCGGGGGGGGACAGTGGGATTAGTTTGGGGACTGACATAGGGCTATGCGGAGAGAGTGGGGGGGCAGTGGGAGTAGTTTGGGGACTGACACAGTGCTATGGGGAGAGAGTGAGGGGACAGTGGGATTAGTTTGGGGACTGATACAGGGCTATGGGGAGAGAGCGGGGGGCGCAGTGGGATTAGTTTGGGGACTGATACAGGGCTATGGGGAGAGAGTGGCGGGACAGTGGGATTAGTTTGGGGACTAATACAGGACTATGGGGAGAGAGCGGGGCAGTGTGATTAGTTTGGGGACTGATACAGGGCTATGGGGAGAGAGTGGGGGGAACAGTGGGATTAGTTTGGGGACTGATACAGGGCTATGGGGGGAGAGTGGGGGCAGTGGGATTAGTTTGGGGACTGATACAGGGCTATGGGGAGAGAGTGGGGGGACAGTGGGATTAGTTTGGGGACTGATACAGGGCTATGGGGTGAGAGAGCGGGGGACAGTGGGATTAGTTTGGTGACTGATACAGGGCTATGGGGAGAGAGTGGGGGACAGTGGGATTAGTTTGGGGACTGATACAGGGCTATGGGGAGAGAGCAGGGGGGCAGTGGGATTAGTCTGGGGACTGATACAGGGCTATGGGGAGAGAGCGGGGGGGCAGTGGGATTAGTTTGGGGACTGATACAGGGCTATGCGGAGAGAGTGGGGGGGCAGTGGGATTAGTTTGGAGACTGATACAGGGCTATGGGGAGAGAGCGGGGGGACAGTGGGATTAGTTTGGGGACTGATACAGGGCTATGGGGAGAGAGTGGGGGGGCAGTGGGATTAGTTTGGGGACTGATACAGGGCTATGGGGAGAGAGCGGGGAAGGCAGTGGGATTAGTTTGGGGACTGATACAGGGCTATGGGGAGAGAGCGGGGGGCCTGTGGGATTAGTTTGGGGATTGATACAGGGCTATGGGGAGAGAACGGGGGGACAGTGGGATTAGTTTGGGGATGGATACAGGGCTATGGGGAGAGAGCAGGGGGGACAGTGGGATTAGTTTGAGGACTGATACAGGGCTATGGGGAGAGAGTGGGGGGGCAGTGGGATTAGTATGAGGACTGATACAGGGCTATGGGGAGAGAGAGTGGGGGCAGTGGGATTAGTTTGGGGACTGATACAGGGCTATGGGGAGAGAGCGGGGTGGACAGTGGGATTAGTTTGGGGACTGATACAGGGCTATGGGGAGAGAGCAGGGGGGACAGTGGGATTAGTTTGACGACTGATACAGGGCTATGGGGCGAGAGTGGGGGGGCAGTGGGATTAGTTTGGGGACTGATACAGGGCTATGGGGAGAGAGCGGGCGGACAGTGGGATTAATTTGGGAATGGATACAGGGCTATGGGGAGAGAGCAGGGGGGACAGTGGGATTAGTTTGAGTTCTGATACAGGGCTATGGGGAGAGAGTGGCGGGACAGTGGGATTAGTTTGGGGACTGATACAGGGCTATGGGGAGAGTGAGCGGGGGACAGTGGGATTAGTTTGGTGACTGATACAGGGCTATGGGGAGAGAGCGGGGGGGGGTGCAGTGGGATTAGTTTGGGGACTGATACAGGGCTATGGGAAGAGAGCGGGGGGGGCAGTGGGATTAGTTTGGGGACTGATACAGGGCTGTGGGGAGAGAGCAGGGGGACAGTGGGATTAGTTTGGGGATTGATACAGGGCTATGGGGAGAGAGCGGGGGGACAGTGGGATTAGTTTGGGGACTGATACAGGGCTATGGGGAGAGATCGGGGGGACAGTGGGATTAGTTTGGGGACTGATACAGGGCTATGGGGAGAGAGCGGGGGCAGTGGGATTAGTTTGGGGACTGATACAGGGTTATGGGGAGAGAGCGGGGGGACAGTGGGATTAGTTTGGGGACTGATACAGGGCTATGGGGAGAGAGCGGGGGGGCAGTGGGATTTGTTTGGGGACTGATACAGGGCTATGGGGAGAGAGTGGGGGGGCAGTGGGATTAGTTTGGGGACTGATACAGGGCTATGGGGAGAGAGAGTGGGGGCAGTGGGATTAGTTTGGCGACTGATACAGGGCTATGGGGAGAGAGCGGGGGGGGGCAGTGGGATTAGTTTGGGGACTGATACAGGGCTATGGGGAGAGAGCGGGGGGGCAGTGGGATTAGTTTGGGGACTGATACAGGGCTATGGGGAGAGAGCGGGGGACAGTGGGATTAGTTTGGGGACAGATACAGGGCTATGGGGAGAGAGCGGGGGGACAGTGGGATTAGTTTGGGGACTGATACAGGGCTATGGGGAGAGAGAGTGGGGGCAGTGGGATTAGTTTGGGGACTGATACAGGGCTATGGGGCGAGAGTGGGGGGGCAGTGGGATTAGTATGGGGACTGATACAGGGATATAGGGAGAGAGAGTGGGGGCAGTGGGATTAGTTTGGGGACTGATACAGGGCTATGGGGAGAGAGCGGGGGGACAGTGGGATTAGTTTGGGAATGGATACAGGGCTATGGGGAAAGAGCAGGGGGGACAGTGGGATTAGTTTGGGGACTGATACAGGGCTATGGGGAGAGAGAGCGGGGGACAATGGGATTAGTTTGGTGACTGATACAGGGCTATGGGGAGAGAGCGGGGGGTGGGCAGTGCGATTAGTTTGGGGACTGATACAGGGCTATGGGAAGAGAGCGGGGGGGGCAGTGGGATTAGTTTGGGGACTGATACAGTGCTGTGGGGAGAGAGCAGGGACAGTGGGATTAGTTTGGGAACTGATACAGGGCGATGGGGAGAGAGCGGGGGGGGGCAGTGGGATTAGTTTGGGGACTGATACAGGGCTATGGGGAGAGAGCGGGGGGGCAGTGGGATTAGTTTGGGGACTGATACAGGGCTATGGGGAGAGCGGGGGACAGTGGGATTAGTTTGGGGACTGATACAGGGCTATGGGGAGAGAGCGGGGGCAGTGGGATTAGTTTGGGGACTGATACAGGGCTATGGGGAGAGAGCAGGGGGGACAGTGGGATTAGTTTGAGTTCTGATACAGGGCTATGGGGAGAGAGTGGGGGGGCAGTGGGATTAGTATGGGGACTGATACAGGGCTATGGGGAGAGAGCGGGGGGACAGTGGGATTAGTTTGGGAATGGATACAGGGCTATGGGGAGAGAGCAGGGGGGACAGTGGGATTAGTTTGAGTTCTGATACAGGGCTATGGGGAGAGAGTGGGGGGGCAGTGGGATTAGTTTGGGGACTGATACAGGGCTATGGGGAGAGAACGGGGGCAGTGGGATTAGTTTGGGGACTGATACAGGGCTATCGGGAGAGAGCGGGGAAGGCAGTGGGATTAGTTTGGGGATGGATGCAGGGCTATGGGGAGAGAGCGGGGGGGCAGTGGGATTAGTTTGGGGACTGAGACAGGGCTATGGGGAGAGAGTGGGGCGACAGTGGGATTAGTTTGGGGACTGATACAGGGCTATGGGGAGAGAGAGCGGGGGACAGTGGGATTAGTTTGGGGATGGATACAGGGCGAAGGGGAGAGAGCGGGGTGGGGGACAGTGGGATTAGTTTGGGGACTGACATAGGGCTATGCGGAGAGAGTGGGGGGGCAGTGGGAGTAGTTTGGGGACTGACACAGTGCTATGGGGAGAGAGCGGGGGGACAGTGGGATTAGTTTGGGGACTGATACAGGGCTATGGGGAGAGAGTGGGGGGACAGTGGGATTAGTTTGGGGACTGATACAGGGCTATGGGGAGAGAGCGGGGGGGGCAGTGGGATTAGTTTGGGGACTGATACAGGGCTGTGGGGAGAGAGCCGGGGGACAGTGGTATTAGTTTGGGGACTGATACAGGGCTATGGGGAGAGAGAGCGGGGGACAGTGGGATTAGTTTGGTGACTGATACAGGGCTATGGGGAGAGAGCGGGGGGGGGGCAGTGGGATTAGTTTGGGGACTGATACAGGGCTATGGGGAGAGAGCGGGGGGAGACAGTGGGATTAGTTTGGGGACTGACATAGGGCTATGCGGAGAGAGTGGGGGGGCAGTGGGAGTAGTTTGGGGACTGACACAGTGCTATGGGGAGAGAGTGGGGGGACAGTGGGATTAGTTTGGGGACTGATACAGGGCTATGGGGAGAGAGCGGGGGACAGTGGGATTAGTTTGGGGACTGATACAGGGCTATGGGGAGAGAGCGGGGGGGCAGTGGGATTAGTTTGGGGACTGATACAGGGCTATGGGGAGAGAGTGGCGGGACAGTGGGATTAGTTTGGGGACTGATACAGGACAATGGGGAGAGAGCGGGGCAGTGCGATTAGTTTGGGGACTGATACAGGGCTATGGGGAGAGAGTGGGGGGACAGTGGGATTAGTTTGGGGACTGATACAGGGCTGTGGGGAGAGAGCCGGGGGACAGTGGTATTAGTTTGGGGACTGATACAGGGCTTTGGGGAGAGAGAGCGGGGGACAGTGGGATTAGTTTGGGGACTGATACAGGGCTATGGGGAGAGAGCGGGGGGGGGCAGTGGGATTAGTTTGGGGACTGATACAGGGCTATGGGAAGAGAGCGGGGGGGGCAGTGGGATTAGTTTGGGAACTGATACAGGGCTATGGGGAGAGAGCGGGGGGACAGTGGGATTAGTTTGGGGACTGATACAGGGCTATGGGGAGAGAGTGGGGGGGCCGTGGGATTAGTTTGGGGACTGATACAGGGCTATGGGGAGAGAGCGGGGGGGCAGTGGGATTAGTTTGGGGACTGATACAGGGCTATGGGGAGAGAGTGGGGGGGCAGTGGGATTAGTTTGGGGACTGATACAAGGCTATGGGGAGAGAGCGGGGAAGGCAGTGGGATTAGTTTGGGGACTGATACAGGGCTATGGGGAGAGAGCGGGGGGACAGTGGGATTAGTTTGGGGATGGTTACAGGGCTATGGGGAGAGAGCGGGGGGACAGTGGGATTAGTTTGGGGACTGATACAGGGCTATGGGGAGAGAGCGGGGGGACAGTGGGATTAGTTTGGGGACTGATACAGGGCTATGGGGAGAGAGCGGGCACAGTGGGATTAGTTTGGGGACTGACACAGGGTAATGGGGAGAGAGTGGGGGGCAGTGGGATTAGTTTGGGGACTGATACAGGGCTATAGGGAGAGAGCGGGCGACAGTGGGATTAGTTTGGGGACTGATACAGGGCTATGAGGAGAGAGCGGGGACAGTGGGATTAGTTTGGGGACTGATACAGGGCTAAGGGGAGAGAGCGGGGGCAGTGAGATTAGTTTGGGGACTGATACAGGGCTGTGGGGAGAAAGAGCGGGGGACAGTGGGATTAGTTTGGGGACTGATACAGGGCTATGGGGAGAGAGGGGAAGGCAGTGGGATTAGTTTGGGGATTGATACAGGGCTGTGGGGAGAGAGCAGGGGGACAGTGGGATTAGTTTGGGGACTGATATAGCGCTATGGGGAGAGAGTGGGGGGGCAGTGGGATTAGCTTGGGGACTGATACAGGGCTATGGGGAGAGAGCGGGGGGGGGCAGTGGGATTAGTTTGGGGACTGATACAGGGCTATGGGGAGAGCGCGGGGGGGGGCAGTGGGATTAGTTTGGGGACTGACACAGGGCTATGGGGAGAGAGCGGGGAGCGCAGTGGGATTAGTTTGGGGACTGATACAGGGCTATGGGGAGAGAGAGCGGGGACAGTGGGATTAGTTTGGGGACTGATACAGGGCTATGGGGAGAGAGTGGGGACAGGGGGATTAGTTTGGGGACTGGTACAGGGCTATGGGGAGAGAGAGTGGGGGCAGTGGGATTAGTTTGGGAACTGATACAGGGCTGTGGGGAGAGAGTGGGGGGACAGTGGGATTAGTTTGGGGAATGATACAGGGCTATGGGGAGAGAGAGTGGGGGCAGTGGGATTAGTTTGGGGACTGATACAGGGCGATGGGGAGAGAGTGGGGGACAGTGGGATTAGTTTGGGGACTGATACAGGACTATGGGGAGAGAGCGGGGCAGTGTGATTAGTTTGGGGACTGATACAGGGCAATGGGGAGAGAGTGGGGGGACAGTGGGATTAGTTTGGGGACTGATACAGGGCGATGGGGAGAGAGTGGGGGACAGTGGGATTAGTTTGGGGACTGATACAGGGCGATGGGGAGAGAGCGGGGGGACAGTGGGATTAGTTTGGGGACTGATACAGGGCTATGGGGAGAGAGCGGGGGGACAGTGGGATGAGTTTGGGGATGGATACAGGGCTAAGGGGAGAGAGCGGGGGGGGAACAGTGGGATTAGTTTGGGGACTGATACAGGGCTATGGGGAGAGAGCGGGGGGGGCAGTGGGATTCGTTTGGGGACTGATACAGGGCTATGGGGAGAGAGTGGCGGGACAGTGGGATTAGTTTGGGGACTGATACAGGACTATGGGGAGAGAGCGGGGCAGTGTGATTAGTTTGGGGACTGATACAGGGCAATGGGGAGAGAGTGGGGGGACAGTGGGATTAGTTTGGGGACTGATACAGGGTTATGGGGAGAGAGTGGGGGGACAGTGGGATAAGTTTGGGGACTGATACAGGGCTGTGGGGAGAGAGAGCGGGCGACAGTGGGATTAGTTTGGTGACTGATACAGGGCTATGGGGAGAGAGCGGGGGGGGCAGTGGGATTAGTTTGGGGACTGATACAGGGCTATGGGGAGAGAGCGGGGGGGGGCAGTGGGATTAGTTTGGGGACTGATACAGGGCTATGGGGAGAGAGTGGGGGACAGTGGGATTAGTTTGGGGACTGATACTGGGCTATGGGGAGAGAGCGGGGGGGGGCAGTGGGATTAGTTTGGGGACTGATACAGGGCTATGGGGAGAGCGGGGGACAGTGGGATTAGTTTGGGGACTGATACAGGGCTATGGGGAGAGAGCGGGGGCAGTGGGATTAGTTTGGGGACTGATACAGGGCTATGGGGAGAGAGCGGGGGGGGTGCAGTGGGATTAGTTTGGGGACTGATACAGGGCTATGGGAAGAGAGCGGGGGGGGCAGTGGGATTAGTTTGGGGACTGATACAGGGCTGTGGGGAGAGAGCAGGGGGACAGTGGGATTAGTTTGGGGACTGATACAGGGCTATGGGGAGAGAGCGGGGGGACAGTGGGATTAGTTTGGGGACTGATACAGGGCTATGGGGAGAGAGCGGGGGGACAGTGGGATTAGTTTGGGGACTGATACAGGGCTATGGGGAGAGAGCGGGGGCAGTGGGATTAGTTTGGGGACTGATACAGGGTTATGGGGAGAGAGCGGGGGGACAGTGGGATTAGTTTGGGGACTGATACAGGGCTATGGGGAGAGAGCGGGGGGGCAGTGGGATTTGTTTGGGGACTGATACAGGGCTATGGGGAGAGAGTGGGGGGGCAGTGGGATTAGTATGGGGACTGATTCAGGGCTATGGGGAGAGAGAGTGGGGGCAGTGGGATTAGTTTGGCGACTGATACAGGGCTATGGGGAGAGAGCGGGGGGGGGCAGTGGGATTAGTTTGGGGACTGATACAGGGCTATGGGGAGAGAGCGGGGGGGCAGTGGGATTAGTTTGGGGACTGATACAGGGCTATGGGGAGAGAGCGGGGGACAGTGGGATTAGTTTGGGGACAGATACAGGGCTATGGGGAGAGAGCGGGGGGACAGTGGGATTAGTTTGGGGACTGATACAGGGCTATGGGGAGAGAGAGTGGGGGCAGTGGGATTAGTTTGGGGACTGATACAGGGCTATGGGGCGAGAGTGGGGGGGCAGTGGGATTAGTATGGGGACTGATACAGGGATATAGGGAGAGAGAGTGGGGGCAGTGGGATTAGTTTGGGGACTGATACAGGGCTATGGGGAGAGAGCGGGGGGACAGTGGGATTAGTTTGGGAATGGATACAGGGCTATGGGGAAAGAGCAGGGGGGACAGTGGGATTAGTTTGGGGACTGATACAGGGCTATGGGGAGAGAGTGGGGGGACAGTGGGATTAGTTTGGGGACTGATGCAGGGCTATGGGGAGAGAGAGCGGGGGACAATGGGATTAGTTTGGTGACTGATACAGGGCTATGGGGAGAGAGCGGGGGGTGGGCAGTGCGATTAGTTTGGGGACTGATACAGGGCTATGGGAAGAGAGCGGGGGGGGCAGTGGGATTAGTTTGGGGACTGATACAGTGCTGTGGGGAGAGAGCAGGGACAGTGGGATTAGTTTGGGAACTGATACAGGGCGATGGGGAGAGAGCGGGGGGGGGCAGTGGGATTAGTTTGGGGACTGATACAGGGCTATGGGGAGAGAGCGGGGGGGCAGTGGGATTAGTTTGGGGACTGATACAGGGCTATGGGGAGAGCGGGGGACAGTGGGATTAGTTTGGGGACTGATACAGGGCTATGGGGAGAGAGCGGGGGCAGTGGGATTAGTTTGGGGACTGATACAGGGCTATGGGGAGAGAGCAGGGGGGACAGTGGGATTAGTTTGAGTTCTGATACAGGGCTATGGGGAGAGAGTGGGGGGGCAGTGGGATTAGTATGGGGACTGATACAGGGCTATGGGGAGAGAGCGGGGGGACAGTGGGATTAGTTTGGGAATGGATACAGGGCTATGGGGAGAGAGCAGGGGGGACAGTGGGATTAGTTTGAGTTCTGATACAGGGCTATGGGGAGAGAGTGGGGGGGCAGTGGGATTAGTTTGGGGACTGATACAGGGCTATGGGGAGAGAACGGGGGCAGTGGGATTAGTTTGGGGACTGATACAGGGCTATCGGGAGAGAGCGGGGAAGGCAGTGGGATTAGTTTGGGGATGGATGCAGGGCTATGGGGAGAGAGCGGGGGGGCAGTGGGATTAGTTTGGGGACTGAGACAGGGCTATGGGGAGAGAGTGGGGGGACAGTGGGATTAGTTTGGGGACTGATACAGGGCTATGGGGAGAGAGAGCGGGGGACAGTGGGATTAGTTTGGGGACTGATACAGGGCTATGGGGAGAGAGCGGGGGGTGCAGTGGGATTAGTTTGGGGACTCATACAGGGCTATGGGGAGAGAGCGTGGGGGGCAGTGGGATTACTTTGGGGACTGATACAGGGCTATGGGGAGACAGCGGGGGGGGGGGGCAGTGGGATTAGTTTGGGGACTGATACAGGGCTATGGGGCGAGAGCTGGGGGGGCAGTGGGATTAGTTTGGGGACTGATACAGGGCTGTGGGGAGAGAGCAGGGACAGTGGGATTAGTTTGGGAACTGATACAGGGCTATGGGGAGAGAGCGGGGACAGTGGGATTAGTTTGGGGACTGATACAGGGCTATGGGGAGAGAGCGTGGGGAGCAGTGGGATTAGTTTGGGGACTGATACAGGGCTATGGGGAGAGAGCGTGGGGGGCAGTGGGATTAGTTTGGGGACTGATACAGGGCTGTGGGGAGAGAGCAGGGACAGTGGGATTAGTTTGGGGACTGATACAGGGCTATGGGGCGAGAGCTGGGGGGGCAGTGGGATTAGTTTGGGGACTGATACAGGGCTATGGGGAGAGAGCGGGGACAGTGGGATTAGTTTGGGGACTGATACAGGGCTATGGGGAGAGAGCGCGGGGACAGTGGGATTAGTTTGGGGACTGATACAGGGCTATGGGGAGAGAGCGGGGGGACAGTGGGATTAGTTTGGGGACTGATACAGGGCTATGGGTAGAGCGGGGGGGGGACAGTGGGATTAGTTTGGGGATTGATACAGGGCTATGGGGAGAGAGCGGGGGGACAGTGGGATTAGTTTGGGGACTGATACAGGGCTATGGGTAGAGCGGGGGGGGGACAGTGGGATTAGTTTGGGGACTGATACAGGGCTATGGGGAGAAAGAGCGGGGGACAGTGGGATTAGTTTGGGGACTGATACAGGGCTATGGGGAGAGAGTGGGGACAGTGGGATTAGTTTGGGGACTGATACAGGGCTATGGGGGGAGAGAGCGGGGGGCAGTGGGATTAGTTTGGGGACTGGTACTGGGCTATGGGGAGACAGTGGGATTAGTTTGGGGACTGATACAGGGCTATGGGGAGAGTGAGCGGGGGGACAGTGGGATTAGTTTGGGGACTGATACAGGGCTATGGGGAGAGAGAGCGGGGGGACAGTGGGATTAGTTTGGGGACTGATACAGGGCTATGGGGGGAGAGAGCGGGGGGCAGTGGGATTAGTTTGGGGACTGGTACTGGGCTATGGGGAGAGAGAGCGGGGGGACAGTGGGATTAGTTTGGGGACTGATACAGGGCTATGGGGAGACAGTGGGATTAGTTTGGGGACTGATACAGGGCTATGGGGAGAGTGAGCGGGGGGACAGTGGGATTAGTTTGGGGACTGATACAGGGCTATGGGGAGAGAGAGCGGGGGGACAGTGGGATTAGTTTGGGGACTGATACAGGGCTATGGGGAGAGAGAGGGGACAGTGGGATTAGTTTGGGGACTAATACAGGGATATGGGGAGAGAGAGGGGGCAGTGGGATTAGTTTGGGGACTGATACAGGGCTATGGGGAGAGAGCGGGGACAGTGGGATTAGTTTGGGGACTGATACAGGGCTATGGGGAGAGAGCGCGGGGACAGTGGGATTAGTTTGGGGACTGATACAGGGCTATGGGGAGAGAGAGGGGACAGTGGGATTAGTTTGGGGACTAATACAGGGCTATGGGGAGAGAGAGCGGGGGGACAGTGGGATTAGTTTGGGGACTGATACAGGGCTATGGGGAGAGAGCGGGGACAGTGGGATTAGTTTGGGGACTGATACAGGGCTATGGGGAGAGAGCGGGGGGACAGTGGGATTAGTTTGGGGAATGATACAGGGCTATGGGGAGACAGCGGGAGACAGTGGGATTAGTTTGGGGACTGATACAGGGCTATGGGGAGAGGGCGGGGGGGGGCAGTGGGATTAGTTTGGGGACTGATACAGGGCTATGGGGAGAGAGTGGGGACAGTGGGATTAGTTTGGGGACTGATACAGGGCTATGGGGGGAGAGAGCGGGGGGACAGTGGGATTAGTTTGGGGACTGATACAGGGCTGTGGGGAGAGAGCAGGGCGACAGTGGGATTAGTTTGTGGACTGATACAGGGCTATGGGGGTGAGAGCGGGGGGGATAGTGGGATTAGTTTGGGGACTGATACAGGGCTATGGGGAGAGAGCGGTGGGGACAGTGGGATTAGTTTGGGGACTGATACAGGGCTATGGGGAGAGAGCGGGGGGGACAGTGGGATTAGTTTGGGGATTGATACAGGGCTATGGGGAGAGAACGGGGGGACGGTGGGATTAATTTGGGGACTGATACAGGGCTATGGGGAGAGAGCGGGGGACAGTGGGATTAGTTTGGGGACTGATACAGTGCTATGGGGAGAGAGCGGGGACAGTGGGATTAGTTTGGGGACTGATACAGGGCTATGGGGAGAGAGCGGGGGGACAGTGGGATTAGTTTGGGGACTGATACAGGGCTATGGGGAGAGAGCGGGGGGACAGTGGGATTAATTTGGGGACTGATACAGGGTTATGGGGAGAGAGCGGGGGGACAGTGGGATTAGTTTGGGGACTGATACAGGGCTATGGGGAGAGAGAGGGGGCAGTGGGATTAGTTTGGGGACTGATACAGGGCTATGGGGAGAGAGAGCGGGGGGACAGTGGGATTAGTTTGGGGACTGATACAGGGCTATGGGGAGACAGCGGGAGACAGTGGGATTAGTTTGGGGACTGATACAGGGCTATGGGGAGAGAGTGGGGGGGGCAGTGGGATTAGTTTGGGGACTGATACAGGGCGATGGGGAGAGAGTGGGGACAGTGGGATTAGTTTGAGGACTGATACAGGGCTATGGGGGGAGAGAGCGGGAGGCAGTGGGATTAGTTTGGGGACTGATACAGGGCTATGTGGAGAGAGAGCGGGGGACAGTGGGATTAGTTTGGGGACGGATACAGGGCTATGGGGAGAGAGTGGGGACAGTGGGATTAGTTTGGGGACTGATACAGGGCTATGGAGAGAAAGAGCGGGGGACAGTGGGATTAGTTTGGGGACTGATACAGGGCTATGGGGAGAGAGGGGAAGGCAGTGGGATTAGTTTGGGGATTGATACAGGGCTGTGGGGAGAGAGCAGGGGGGCAGTGGGATTAGTTTGGGGATTGATACAGGGCTGTGGGGAGAGAGCGGGGGGGCAGTGGGATTAGTTTGGGGACTGATTAGGGCTATGGGGAGAGAGCGGGGGGACAGTGGGATTAGTTTGGGGACTGATACAGCGCTATGGGGAGAGATCGGGGACAGTGGGATTAGTTTGGGGACTGATACAGGGCTATGGGGAGAGAGCGGGGGGACAGTGGGATTAGTTTGGGGACTGATACAGGGCTATGGGGAGAGAGCGGGGGGACAGTGGGATTAATTTGGGGACTGATACAGGGTTATGGGGAGAGAGCGGGGGGACAGTGGGATTATTTTGGGGACAGATACAGGGCTATGGGGAGAGAGCGGGGGGACAGTGGGATTAGTTTGGGTACTGATACAGCGCTATGGGGAGAGATCGGGGATAGTGGGATTAGTTTGGGGACTGATACAGGGCTATGGGGAGAGAGCGCGGGGACAGTGGGATTAGTTTGGGGACTGATACAGGGCTATGGGGAGAGAGAGCGGGGACAGTGGGATTAGTTTGGGGACTGATACAGGGCTATGGGGAGAGCGCGTGGACAGTGGGATTAGTTTGGGGACTGATACAGGGCAATGGGGAGAGAGCAGGGGGGACAGTGGGATTAGTTTGGGGACTGATACAGGGCTATGGGGAGAGAGCGGGGGGACAGTGGGATTAGTTTGGGGATGGATACAGGGCTAAGGGGAGAGAGCGGGGTGGGGGACAGTGGGATTAGTTTGGGGACTGATACAGGGCTATGGGGAGAGAGCGGGGGGGGACAGTGGGATTAGTTTGGGGACTGACATAGGGCTATGCGGAGAGAGTGGGGGGGCAGTGGGAGTAGTTTGGGGACTGACACAGTGCTATGGGGAGAGAGTGAGGGGACAGTGGGATTAGTTTGGGGACTGATACAGGGCTATGGGGAGAGAGCGGGGGGCGCAGTGGGATTAGTTTGGGGACTGATACAGGGCTATGGGGAGAGAGTGGCGGGACAGTGGGATTAGTTTGGGGACTAATACAGGACTATGGGGAGAGAGCGGGGCAGTGTGATTAGTTTGGGGACTGATACAGGGCTATGGGGAGAGAGTGGGGGAAACAGTGGGATTAGTTTGGGGACTGATACAGGGCTATGGGGGGAGAGTGGGGGCAGTGGGATTAGTTTGGGGACTGATACAGGGCTATGGGGAGAGAGTGGGGGGACAGTGGGATTAGTTTGGGGACTGATACAGGGCTATGGGGTGAGAGAGCGGGGGACAGTGGGATTAGTTTGGTGACTGATACAGGGCTATGGGGAGAGAGTGGGGGACAGTGGGATTAGTTTGGGGACTGATACAGGGCTATGGGGAGAGAGCAGGGGGGCAGTGGGATTAGTCTGGGGACTGATACAGGGCTATGGGGAGAGAGCGGGGGGACAGTGGGATTAGTTTGGGGACTGATACAGGGCTATGGGGAGAGAGTGGGGACAGGGGGATTAGTTTGGGGACTGATACAGGGCTATGGGGAGAGAGCGGGGGGACAGTGGGATTAGTTTGGGGACTGATACAGGGCTATGCGGAGAGAGTGGGGGGGCAGTGGGATTAGTTTGGAGACTGATACAGGGCTATGGGGAGAGAGCGGGGGGACAGTGGGATTAGTTTGGGGACTGATACAGGGCTATGGGGAGAGAGTGGGGGGGCAGTGGGATTAGTTTGGGGACTGATACAGGGCTATGGGGAGAGAGCGGGGAAGGCAGTGGGATTAGTTTGGGGACTGATACAGGGCTATGGGGAGAGAGCGGGGGGCCTGTGGGATTAGTTTGGGGATTGATACAGGGCTATGGGGAGAGAACGGGGGGACAGTGGGATTAGTTTGGGGATGGATACAGGGCTATGGGGAGAGAGCAGGGGGGACAGTGGGATTAGTTTGAGGACTGATACAGGGCTATGGGGAGAGAGTGGGGGGGCAGTGGGATTAGTATGAGGACTGATACAGGGCTATGGGGAGAGAGAGTGGGGGCAGTGGGATTAGTTTGGGGATGGATACAGGGCTATGGGGAGAGAGCAGGGGGGACAGTGGGATTAGTTTGGGGACTGATACAGGGCTATGGGGAGAGAGCGGGGGGACAGTGGGATTAGTTTGGGGATGGATACAGGGCGAAGGGGAGAGAGCGGGGTGGGGGACAGTGGGATTAGTTTGGGGACTGACATAGGGCTATGCGGAGAGAGTGGGGGGGCAGTGGGAGTAGTTTGGGGACTGACACAGTGCTATGGGGAGAGAGCGGGGGGACAGTGGGATTAGTTTGGGGACTGATACAGGGCTATGGGGAGAGAGTGGGGGGACAGTGGGATTAGTTTGGGGACTGATACAGGGCTATGGGGAGAGAGCGGGGGGGGCAGTGGGATTAGTTTGGGGACTGATACAGGGCTGTGGGGAGAGAGCCGGGGGACAGTGGTATTAGTTTGGGGACTGATACAGGGCTATGGGGAGAGAGAGCGGGGGACAGTGGGATTAGTTTGGTGACTGATACAGGGCTATGGGGAGAGAGCGGGGGGGGGGCAGTGGGATTAGTTTGGGGACTGATACAGGGCTATGGGGAGAGAGCGGGGGGAGACAGTGGGATTAGTTTGGGGACTGACATAGGGCTATGCGGAGAGAGTGGGGGGGCAGTGGGAGTAGTTTGGGGACTGACACAGTGCTATGGGGAGAGAGTGGGGGGACAGTGGGATTAGTTTGGGGACTGATACAGGGCTATGGGGAGAGAGCGGGGGACAGTGGGATTAGTTTGGGGACTGATACAGGGCTATGGGGAGAGAGCGGGGGGGCAGTGGGATTAGTTTGGGGACTGATACAGGGCTATGGGGAGAGAGTGGCGGGACAGTGGGATGAGTTTGGGGACTGATACAGGACAATGGGGAGAGAGAGGGGCAGTGCGATTAGTTTGGGGACTGATACAGGGCTATGGGGAGAGAGTGGGGGGACAGTGGGATTAGTTTGGGGACTGATACAGGGCTGTGGGGAGAGAGCCGGGGGACAGTGGTATTAGTTTGGGGACTGATACAGGGCTATGGGGAGAGAGAGCGGGGGACAGTGGGATTAGTTTGGTGACTGATACAGGGCTATGGGGAGAGAGCGGGGGGGGCAGTGGGATTAGTTTGGGGACTGATACAGGGCTTTGGGAAGAGAGCGGGGGGGGCAGTGGGATTAGTTTGGGAACTGATACAGGGCTATGGGGAGAGAGCGGGGGGACAGTGGGATTAGTTTGGGGACTGATACAGGGCTATGGGGAGAGAGTGGGGGGGCCGTGGGATTAGTTTGGGGACTGATACAGGGCTATGGGGAGAGAGCGGGGGGGCAGTGGGATTAGTTTGGGGACTGATACAGGGCTATGGGGAGAGAGTGGGGGGGCAGTGGGATTAGTTTGGGGACTGATACAGGGCTATGGGGAGAGAGCGGGGAAGGCAGTGGGATTAGTTTGGGGACTGATACAGGGCTATGGGGAGAGAGCGGGGGGACAGTGGGATTAGTTTGGGGATGGATACAGGGCTATGGGGAGAGAGCGGGGGGACAGTGGGATTAGTTTGGGGACTGATACAGGGCTATGGGGAGAGAGCGGGGGGACAGTGGGATTAGTTTGGGGACTGATACAGGGCTATGGGGAGAGAGCGGGGGGACAGTGGGATTAGTTTGGGGACTGATACAGGGCTATGGGGAGAGAGCGGGCACAGTGGGATTAGTTTGGGGACTGACACAGGGTAATGGGGAGAGAGTGGGGGGCAGTGGGATTAGTTTGGGGACTGATACAGGGCTATAGGGAGAGAGTGGGGGACAGTGGGATTAGTTTGGGGACTGATACAGGGCTATGAGGAGAGAGCGGGGACAGTGGGATTAGTTTGGGGACTGATACAGGGCTAAGGGGAGAGAGCGGGGGCAGTGAGATTAGTTTGGGGACTGATACAGGGCTATGGGGAGAAAGAGCGGGGGACAGTGGGATTAGTTTGGGGACTGATACAGGGCTATGGGGAGAGAGGGGAAGGCAGTGGGATGAGTTTGGGGATTGAAACAGGGCTGTGGGGAGAGAGCAGGGGGACAGTGGGATTAGTTTGGGGACTGATATAGCGCTATGGGGAGAGAGTGGGGGGGCAGTGGGATTAGCTTGGGGACTGATACAGGGCTATGGGGAGAGAGCGGGGGGGGGCAGTGGGATTAGTTTGGGGACTGATACAGGGCTATGGGGAGAGCGCGGGGGGGGGCAGTGGGATTAGTTTGGGGACTGACACAGGGCTATGGGGAGAGAGCGGGGAGCGCAGTGGGATTAGTTTGGGGACTGATACAGGGCTATGGGGAGAGAGAGCGGGGACAGTGGGATTAGTTTGGGGACTGATACAGGGCTATGGGGAGAGAGTGGGGGGACAGTGGGATTAGTTTGGGGACTGATACAGGGCTATGCGGAGAGAGCGGGGGGACAGTGGGATTAGTTTGGGGACTGATACAGGGCTATGGGGAGAGAGTGGGGGGACAGTGGGATTAGTTTGGGGACTGATACAGGGCTATGGGGAGAGAGCGGGGAAGGCAGTGGGATTAGTTTGGGGACTGATACAGGGCTATGGGGAGAGAGCGGGGGGCCAGTGGGATTAGTTTGGGGATGGATACAGGGCTATGGGGAGAGAGCGGGGGGACAGTGGGATTAGTTTGGGGATGGATACAGGGCTATGGGGAGAGAGCAGGGGGGACAGTGGGATTAGTTTGAGGACTGATACAGGGCTATGGGGAGAGAGTGGGGGGGCAGTGGGATTAGTGTGGGGACTGATACAGGGCTATGGGGAGAGCGAGTGGGGGCAGTGGGATTAGTTTGGGGATGGATACAGGGCTATGGGGAGAGAGCGGGGGGAAAGTGGGATTAGGTTGGGGACTGATACAGGGCTATGGGGAGAGAGCGGGGGGGGGACAGTGGGATTAGTTCGGGGACTGATACAGGGCGATGGGGAGAGAGAGCTGGGGACAGTGGGATTAGTTTGGGGACTGACATTGGGCTATGCGGAGAGAGTGGGGGGGCAGTGGGAGTAGTTTGGGGACTGACACAGTGCTATGGGGAGAGAGTGGGGGGACAGTGGGATTAGTTTGGGGACTGAAACAGGGCTATGGGGAGAGAGCGGGGGGGGTAGTGGGATTAGTTTGGTGACTGATACAGGGCTATGGGGAGAGAGTGGGGTGACAGTGGGATTAGTTTGGGGACTGATACAGGGCTATGGGGAGAGAGTGGGGGCAGTGGGATTATTTTGGAGACTGATACAGGGCTATGGGGAGAGAGTGGGGGGACAGTGGGATTAGTTTGGGGACTGATACAGGGCTATGGGGAGAGAGCGGGGGACAGTGGGATTAGTTTGGTGACTGATACAGGGCTATGGGGAGAGTGCGGGGGGGGGCAGTGGGATTAGTTTGGGGACTGATACAGGGCTATGGGAAGAGAGCGGGGGGGCAGTGGGATTAGTTTGGGGACTGATACAGGGCGATGGGGAGAGAGTGGGGGGGCAGTGGGATTAGTATGGGGACTGATACAGGGCTATGGGGAGAGAGAGTGGGGGCAGTGGGATTAGTTTGGGGATGGATACAGGACTATGGGGAGAGAGTAGGGGGGACAGTGGGATTAGTTTGGGGACTGATACAGGGCTATGGGGAGAGAGCGGGGGGGCAGTGGGATTAGTTTGGGGACTGATACAGGGCTATGGGGAGAGAGTGGGGGGGCAGTGGGATTAGTATGGGGACTGATACAGGGCTATGGGGAGAGAGAGTGGGGGCAGTGGGATTAGTTTGGGGATGGATACAGGACTATGGGGAGAGCGGGGGGACAGTGGGATTAGTTTGGGGATGGATACAGGGCTAAGGGGAGAGAGCGGGGGGGGAACAGTGGGATTAGTTTGGGGACTGATACAGGGCTATGGGGAGAGCGCGGGGGGGGGCAGTGGGATTAGTTTGGGGACTGATACAGGGCTATGGGGAGAGAGTGGCGGGACAGTGGGATTAGTTTGGGGACTGATACAGGACTATGGGGAGAGAGCGGGGCAGTGTGATTAGTTTGGGGACTGATACAGGGCAATGGGGAGAGAGTGGGGGGACAGTGGGATTAGTTTGGGGACTGATACAGGGCTATGGGGAGAGAGTGGGGGGACAGTGGGATAAGTTTGGGGACTGATACAGGGCTGTGGGGAGAGAGAGCGGGGGACAGTGGGATTAGTTTGGTGACTGATACAGGGCTATGGGGAGAGAGCGGGGGGGGCAGTGGGATTAGTTTGGGGACTGATACAGGGCTATGGGGAGAGAGCGGGGGGGGCAGTGGGATTAGTTTGGGGACTGATACAGGGCTATGGGGAGAGAGTGGGGGACAGTGGGATTAGTTTGGGGACTGATACTGGGCTATGGGGAGAGAGCGGGGGGGGGCAGTGGGATTAGTTTGGGGACTGATACAGGGCTATGGGGAGAGCGGGGGACAGTGGGATTAGTTTGGGGACTGATACAGGGCTATGGGGAGAGAGCGGGGGCAGTGGGATTAGTTTGGGGACTGATACAGGGCTATGGGGAGAGAGCGGGGTGGACAGTGGGATTAGTTTGGGGACAGATACAGGGCTATGGGGAGAGAGCAGGGGGGACAGTGGGATTAGTTTGACGACTGATACAGGGCTATGGGGCGAGAGTGGGGGGGCAGTGGGATTAGTTTGGGGACTGATACAGGGCTATGGGGAGAGAGCGGGGGGACAGTGGGATTAATTTGGGAATGGATACAGGGCTATGGGGAGAGAGCAGGGGGGACAGTGGGATTAGTTTGAGTTCTGATACAGGGCTATGGGGAGAGAGTGGCGGGACAGTGGGATTAGTTTGGGGACTGATACAGGGCTATGGGGAGAGTGAGCGGGGGACAGTGGGATTAGTTTGGTGACTGATACAGGGCTATGGGGAGAGAGCGGGGGGGGGTGCAGTGGGATTAGTTTGGGGACTGATACAGGGCTATGGGAAGAGAGCGGGGGGGGCAGTGGGATTAGTTTGGGGACTGATACAGGGCTGTGGGGAGAGAGCAGGGGGACAGTGGGATTAGTTTGGGGACTGATACAGGGCTATGGGGAGAGAGCGGGGGGACAGTGGGATTAGTTTGGGGACTGATACAGGGCTATGGGGAGAGAGCGGGGGGGGGTGCAGTGGGATTAGTTTGGGGACTGATACAGGGCTATGGGAAGAGAGCGGGGGGGGCAGTGGGATTAGTTTGGGGACTGATACAGGGCTGTGGGGAGAGAGCAGGGGGACAGTGGGATTAGTTTGGGGACTGATACAGGGCTATGGGAAGAGAGCGGGGGCAGTGGGATTAGTTTGGGGACTGATACAGGGTTATGGGGAGAGAGCGGGGGGACAGTGGGATTAGTTTGGGGACTGATACAGGGCTATGGGGAGAGAGCGGGGGGGCAGTGGGATTTGTTTGGGGACTGATACAGGGCTATGGGGAGAGAGTGGGGGGGCAGTGGGATTAGTATGGGGACTGATACAGGGCTATGGGGAGAGAGAGTGGGGGCAGTGGGATTAGTTTGGCGACTGATACAGGGCTATGGGGAGAGAGCGGGGGGGGGCAGTGGGATTAGTTTGGGGACTGATACAGGGCTATGGGGAGAGAGCGGGGGGGCAGTGGGATTAGTTTGGGGACTGATACAGGGCTATGGGGAGAGAGCGGGGGACAGTGGGATTAGTTTGGGGACAGATACAGGGCTATGGGGAGAGAGCGGGGGGACAGTGGGATTAGTTTGGGGACTGATACAGGGCTATGGGGAGAGAGTGGGGGGACAGTGGGATTAGTTTGGGGACTGATACAGGGCTATGCGGAGAGAGCGGGGGGACAGTGGGATTAGTTTGGGGACTGATACAGGGCTATGGGGAGAGAGTGGGGGGACAGTGGGATTAGTTTGGGGACTGATACAGGGCTATGGGGAGAGAGTGGGGGGACAGTGGGATTAGTTTGGGGACTGATGCAGGGCTATGGGGAGAGAGAGCGGGGGACAATGGGATTAGTTTGGTGACTGATACAGGGCTATGGGGAGAGAGCGGGGGGTGGGCAGTGGGATTAGTTTGGGGACTGATACAGGGCTATGGGAAGAGAGCGGGGGGGGCAGTGGGATTAGTTTGGGGACTGATACAGTGCTGTGGGGAGAGAGCAGGGACAGTGGGATTAGTTTGGGAACTGATACAGGGCGATGGGGAGAGAGCGGGGGGGGCAGTGGGATTAGTTTGGGGACTGATACAGGGCTATGGGGAGAGAGCGGGGGGGCAGTGGGATTAGTTTGGGGACTGATACAGGGCTATGGGGAGAGCGGGGGACAGTGGGATTAGTTTGGGGACTGATACAGGGCTATGGGGAGAGAGCGGGGGCAGTGGGATGAGTTTGGGGACTGATACAGGGCTATGGGGAGAGAGCAGGGGGGACAGTGGGATTAGTTTGAGTTCTGATACAGGGCTATGGGGAGAGAGTGGGGGGGCAGTGGGATTAGTATGGGGACTGATACAGGGCTATGGGGAGAGAGCGGGGGGACAGTGGGATTAGTTTGGGAATGGATACAGGGCTATGGGGAGAGAGCAGGGGGGACAGTGGGATTAGTTTGAGTTCTGATACAGGGCTATGGGGAGAGAGTGGGGGGGCAGTGGGATTAGTTTGGGGACTGATACAGGGCTATGGGGAGAGAACGGGGGCAGTGGGATTAGTTTGGGGACTGATACAGGGCTATCGGGAGAGAGCGGGGAAGGCAGTGGGATTAGTTTGGGGATGGATGCAGGGCTATGGGGAGAGAGCGGGGGGGCAGTGGGATTAGTTTGGGGACTGAGACAGGGCTATGGGGAGAGAGTGGGGGGACAGTGGGATTAGTTTGGGGACTGATACAGGGCTATGGGGAGAGAGAGCGGGGGACAGTGGGATTAGTTTGGGGACTGATACAGGGCTATGGAGAGAGAGCGGGGGGTGCAGTGGGATTAGTTTGGGGACTCATACAGGGCTATGGGGAGAGAGCGTGGGGGGCAGTGGGATTACTTTGGGGACTGATACAGGGCTATGGGGAGAGAGAGCGGGGGGACAGTGGGATTAGTTTGGGGACTGATACAGGGCTATGGGGAGACAGCGGGAGACAGTGGGATTAGTTTGGGGACTGATACAGGGCTATGGGGAGAGAGTGGGGGGGGCAGTGGGATTAGTTTGGGGACTGATACAGGGCGATGGGGAGAGAGTGGGGACAGTGGGATTAGTTTGAGGACTGATACAGGGCTATGGGGGGAGAGAGCGGGGGGCAGTGGGATTAGTTTGGGGACTGATACAGGGCTATGTGGAGAGAGAGCGGGGGACAGTGGGATTAGTTTGGGGACGGATACAGGGCTATGGGGAGAGAGTGGGGACAGTGGGATTAGTTTGGGGACTGATACAGGGCTATGGAGAGAAAGAGCGGGGGACAGTGGGATTAGTTTGGGGACTGATACAGGGCTATGGGGAGAGAGGGGAAGGCAGTGGGATTAGTTTGGGGATTGATACAGGGCTGTGGGGAGAGAGCGGGGGGGCAGTGGGATTAGTTTGGGGACTGATTAGGGCTATGGGGAGAGAGCGGGGGGACAGTGGGATTAGTTTGGGGACTGATACAGCGCTATGGGGAGAGATCGGGGACAGTGGGATTAGTTTGGGGACTGATACAGGGCTATGGGGAGAGAGCGGGGGGACAGTGGGATTAGTTTGGGGACTGATACAGGGCTATGGGGAGAGAGCGGGGGGACAGTGGGATTAATTTGGGGACTGATACAGGGTTATGGGGAGAGAGCGGGGGGACAGTGGGATTATTTTGGGGACTGATACAGGGCTATGGGGAGAGAGCGGGGGGACAGTGGGATTAGTTTGGGTACTGATACAGCGCTATGGGGAGAGATCGGGGATAGTGGGATTAGTTTGGGGACTGATACAGGGCTATGGGGAGAGAGCGCGGGGACAGTGGGATTAGTTTGGGGACTGATACAGGGCTATGGGGAGAGAGAGCGGGGACAGTGGGATTAGTTTGGGGACTGATACAGGGCTATGGGGAGAGCGCGTGGACAGTGGGATTAGTTTGGGGACTGATACAGGGCAATGGGGAGAGAGCAGGGGGGACAGTGGGATTAGTTTGGGGACTGATACAGGGCTATGGGGAGAGAGCGGGGGGACAGTGGGATTAGTTTGGGGATGGATACAGGGCTAAGGGGAGAGAGCGGGGTGGGGGACAGTGGGATTAGTTTGGGGACTGATACAGGGCTATGGGGAGAGAGCGGGGGTGGACAGTGGGATTAGTTTGGGGACTGACATAGGGCTATGCGGAGAGAGTGGGGGGGCAGTGGGAGTAGTTTGGGGACTGACACAGTGCTATGGGGAGAGAGTGAGGGGACAGTGGGATTAGTTTGGGGACTGATACAGGGCTATGGGGAGAGAGCGGGGGGCGCAGTGGGATTAGTTTGGGGACTGATACAGGGCTATGGGGAGAGAGTGGCGGGACAGTGGGATTAGTTTGGGGACTAATACAGGACTATGGGGAGAGAGCGGGGCAGTGTGATTAGTTTGGGGACTGATACAGGGCTATGGGGAGAGAGTGGGGGGAACAGTGGGATTAGTTTGGGGACTGATACAGGGCTATGGGGGGAGAGTGGGGGCAGTGGGATTAGTTTGGGGACTGATACAGGGCTATGGGGAGAGAGTGGGGGGACAGTGGGATTAGTTTGGGGACTGATACAGGGCTATGGGGTGAGAGAGCGGGGGACAGTGGGATTAGTTTGGTGACTGATACAGGGCTATGGGGAGAGAGTGGGGGACAGTGGGATTAGTTTGGGGACTGATACAGGGCTATGGGGAGAGAGCAGGGGGGCAGTGGGATTAGTCTGGGGACTGATACAGGGCTATGGGGAGAGAGCGGGGGGACAGTGGGATTAGTTTGGGGACTGATACAGGGCTATGGGGAGAGAGTGGGGACAGGGGGATTAGTTTGGGGACTGATACAGGGCTATGGGGAGAGAGCGGGGGGACAGTGGGATTAGTTTGGGGACTGATACAGGGCTATGCGGAGAGAGTGGGGGGGCAGTGGGATTAGTTTGGAGACTGATACAGGGCTATGGGGAGAGAGCGGGGGGACAGTGGGATTAGTTTGGGGACTGATACAGGGCTATGGGGAGAGAGTGGGGGGGCAGTGGGATTAGTTTGGGGACTGATACAGGGCTATGGGGAGAGAGCGGGGAAGGCAGTGGGATTAGTTTGGGGACTGATACAGGGCTGTGGGGAGAGAGCGGGGGGCCTGTGGGATTAGTTTGGGGATGGATACAGGGCTATGGGGAGAGAACGGGGGGACAGTGGGATTAGTTTGGGGATGGATACAGGGCTATGGGGAGAGAGCAGGGGGGACAGTGGGATTAGTTTGAGGACTGATACAGGGCTATGGGGAGAGAGTGGGGGGGCAGTGGGATTAGTATGAGGACTGATACAGGGCTATGGGGAGAGAGAGTGGGGGCAGTGGGATTAGTTTGGGGATGGATACAGGGCTATGGGGAGAGAGCAGGGGGGACAGTGGGATTAGTTTGGGGACTGATACAGGGCTATGGGGAGAGAGCGGGGGGACAGTGGGATTAGTTTGGGGATGGATACAGGGCGAAGGGGAGAGAGCGGGGTGGGGGACAGTGGGATTAGTTTGGGGACTGACATAGGGCTATGCGGAGAGAGTGGGGGGGCAGTGGGAGTAGTTTGGGGACTGACACAGTGCTATGGGGAGAGAGCGGGGGGACAGTGTGATTAGTTTGGGGACTGATACAGGGCTATGGGGAGAGAGTGGGGGGACAGTGGGATTAGTTTGGGGACTGATAGAGGGCTATGGGGAGAGAGCGGGGGGGGCAGTGGGATTAGTTTGGGGACTGATACAGGGCTGTGGGGAGAGAGCCGGGGGACAGTGGTATTAGTTTGGGGACTGATACAGGGCTATGGGGAGAGAGAGCGGGGGACAGTGGGATTAGTTTGGTGACTGATACAGGGCTATGGGGAGAGAGCGGGGGGGGGGCAGTGGGATTAGTTTGGGGACTGATACAGGGCTATGGGGAGAGAGCGGGGGGAGACAGTGGGATTAGTTTGGGGACTGACATAGGGCTATGCGGAGAGAGTGGGGGGGCAGTGGGAGTAGTTTGGGGACTGACACAGTGCTATGGGGAGAGAGTGGGGGGACAGTGGGATTAGTTTGGGGACTGATACAGGGCTATGGGGAGAGAGCGGGGGACAGTGGGATTAGTTTGGAGACTGATACAGAGCTATGGGGAGAGAGCGGGGGGGCAGTGGGATTAGTTTGGGGACTGATACAGGGCTATGGGGAGAGAGTGGCGGACAGTGGGATTAGTTTGGGGACTGATACAGGACAATGGGGAGAGAGCGGGGCAGTGCGATTAGTTTGGGGACTGATACAGGGCTATGGGGAGAGAGTGGGGGGACAGTGGGATTAGTTTGGGGACTGATACAGGGCTGTGGGGAGAGAGCCGGGGGACAGTGGTATTAGTTTGGGGACTGATACAGGGCTATGGGGAGAGAGAGCGGGGGACAGTGGGATTAGTTTGGTGACTGATACAGGGCTATGGGGAGAGAGCGGGGGGGGCAGTGGGATTAGTTTGGGGACTGATACAGGGCTATGGGAAGAGAGCAGGGGGGGGCAGTGGGATTAGTTTGGGAACTGATACAGGGCTATGGGGAGAGAGCGGGGGGACAGTGGGATTAGTTTGGGGACTGATACAGGGCTATGGGGAGAGAGTGGGGGGGCCGTGGGATTAGTTTGGGGACTGATACAGGGCTATGGGGAGAGAGCGGGGGGGCAGTGGGATTAGTTTGGGGACTGATACAGGGCTATGGGGAGAGAGTGGGGGGGCAGTGGGATTAGTTTGGGGACTGATACAGGGCTATGGGGAGAGAGCGGGGAAGGCAGTGGGATTAGTTTGGGGACTGATACAGGGCTCTGGGGAGAGAGCGGGGGGACAGTGGGATTAGTTTGGGGATGGATACAGGGCTATGGGGAGAGAGCGGGGGGACAGTGGTATTAGTTTGGGGACTGATACAGGGCTATGGGGAGAGAGCGGGGGGACAGTGGGATTAGTTTGGGGACTGATACAGGGCTATGGGGAGAGAGCGGGGGGACAGTGGGATTAGTTTGGGGACTGATACAGGGCTATGGGGAGAGAGCAGGCACAGTGGGATTAGTTTGGGGACTGACACAGGGTAATGGGGAGAGAGTGGGGGGCAGTGGGATTAGTTTGGGGACTGATACAGGGCTATAGGGAGAGAGCGGGGGACAGTGGGATTAGTTTGGGGACTGATACAGGGCTATGAGGAGAGAGCGGGGACAGTGGGATTAGTTTGGGGACTGATACAGGGCTAAGGGGAGAGAGCGGGGGCAGTGAGATTAGTTTGGGGACTGATACAGGGCTATGGGGAGAAAGAGCGGGGGACAGTGGGATTAGTTTGGGGACTGATACAGGGCTATGGGGAGAGAGGGGAAGGCAGTGGGATTAGTTTGGGGATTGATACAGGGCTGTGGGGAGAGAGCAGGGGGACAGTGGGATTAGTTTGGGGACTGATATAGCGCTATGGGGAGAGAGTGGGGGGGCAGTGGGATTAGCTTGGGGACTGATACAGGGCTATGGGGAGAGAGCGGGGGGGGGCAGTGGGATTAGTTTGGGGACTGATACAGGGCTATGGGGAGAGCGCGGGGGGGGGCAGTGGGATTAGTTTGGGGACTGACACAGGGCTATGGGGAGAGAGCGGGGAGCGCAGTGGGATTAGTTTGGGGACTGATACAGGGCTATGGGGAGAGAGAGCGGGGACAGTGGGATTAGTTTGGGGACTGATACAGGGCTATGGGGAGAGAGTGGGGACAGGGGGATTAGTTTGGGGACTGGTACAGGGCTATGGGGAGAGAGAGTGGGGGCAGTGGGATTAGTTTGGGAACTGATACAGGGCTGTGGGGAGAGAGTGGGGGGACAGTGGGATTAGTTTGGGGACTGATACAGGGCTATGGGGAGAGAGTGGGGGGACAGTGGGATTAGTTTGGGGACTGATACAGGGCTATGCGGAGAGAGCGGGGGGACAGTGGGATTAGTTTGGGGACTGATACAGGGCTATGGGGAGAGAGCGGGGGGACAGTGGGATTAGTTTGGGGACTGATACAGGGCTATGGGGAGAGAGCAGGCACAGTGGGATTAGTTTGGGGACTGACACAGGGTAATGGGGAGAGAGTGGGGGGCAGTGGGATTAGTTTGGGGACTGATACAGGGCTATAGGGAGAGAGCGGGGGACAGTGGGATTAGTTTGGGGACTGATACAGGGCTATGAGGAGAGAGCGGGGACAGTGGGATTAGTTTGGGGACTGATACAGGGCTAAGGGGAGAGAGCGGGGGCAGTGAGATTAGTTTGGGGACTGATACAGGGCTATGGGGAGAAAGAGCGGGGGACAGTGGGATTAGTTTGGGGACTGATACAGGGCTATGGGGAGAGAGGGGAAGGCAGTGGGATTAGTTTGGGGATTGATACAGGGCTGTGGGGAGAGAGCAGGGGGACAGTGGGATTAGTTTGGGGACTGATATAGCGCTATGGGGAGAGAGTGGGGGGGCAGTGGGATTAGCTTGGGGACTGATACAGGGCTATGGGGAGAGAGCGGGGGGGGGCAGTGGGATTAGTTTGGGGACTGACACAGGGCTATGGGGAGAGAGCGGGGAGCGCAGTGGGATTAGTTTGGGGACTGATACAGGGCTATGGGGAGAGAGAGCGGGGACAGTGGGATTAGTTTGGGGACTGATACAGGGCTATGGGGAGAGAGTGGGGACAGGGGGATTAGTTTGGGGACTGGTACAGGGCTATGGGGAGAGAGAGTGGGGGCAGTGGGATTAGTTTGGGAACTGATACAGGGCTGTGGGGAGAGAGTGGGGGGACAGTGGGATTAGTTTGGGGACTGATACAGGGCTATGGGGAGAGAGTGGGGGGACAGTGGGATTAGTTTGGGGACTGATACAGGGCTATGCGGAGAGAGCGGGGGGACAGTGGGATTAGTTTGGGGACTGATACAGGGCTATGGGGAGAGAGTGGGGGGACAGTGGGATTAGTTTGGGGACTGATACAGGGCTATGGGGAGAGAGAGCGGAGGACAGTGGGATTAGTTTGGGGACTGATACAGGGCTTTGGGGAGAGAGAGCGGGGGACAGTGGGATTAGTTTGGGGACTGATACAGGGCTATGGGGAGAGAGTGGGGGGACAGTGGGATTAGTTTGGGGACTGATGCAGGGCTATGGGGAGAGAGAGCGGGGGACAATGGGATTAGTTTGGTGACTGATACAGGGCTATGGGGAGAGAGCGGGGGGTGGGCAGTGGGATTAGTTTGGGGACTGATACAGGGCTATGGGAAGAGAGCGGGGGGGGCAGTGGGATTAGTTTGGGGACTGATACAGTGCTGTGGGGAGAGAGCAGGGACAGTGGGATTAGTTTGGGAACTGATACAGGGCGATGGGGAGAGAGCGGGGGGGGCAGTGGGATTAGTTTGGGGACTGATACAGGGCTATGGGGAGAGAGCGGGGGGGCAGTGGGATTAGTTTGGGGACTGATACAGGGCTATGGGGAGAGCGGGGGACAGTGGGATTAGTTTGGGGACTGATACAGGGCTATGGGGAGAGAGCGGGGGCAGTGGGATGAGTTTGGGGACTGATACAGGGCTATGGGGAGAGAGCAGGGGGGACAGTGGGATTAGTTTGAGTTCTGATACAGGGCTATGGGGAGAGAGTGGGGGGGCAGTGGGATTAGTATGGGGACTGATACAGGGCTATGGGGAGAGAGCGGGGGGACAGTGGGATTAGTTTGGGAATGGATACAGGGCTATGGGGAGAGAGCAGGGGGGACAGTGGGATTAGTTTGAGTTCTGATACAGGGCTATGGGGAGAGAGTGGGGGGGCAGTGGGATTAGTTTGGGGACTGATACAGGGCTATGGGGAGAGAACGGGGGCAGTGGGATTAGTTTGGGGACTGATACAGGGCTATCGGGAGAGAGCGGGGAAGGCAGTGGGATTAGTTTGGGGATGGATGCAGGGCTATGGGGAGAGAGCGGGGGGGCAGTGGGATTAGTTTGGGGACTGAGACAGGGCTATGGGGAGAGAGTGGGGGGACAGTGGGATTAGTTTGGGGACTGATACAGGGCTATGGGGAGAGAGAGCGGGGGACAGTGGGATTAGTTTGGGGACTGATACAGGGCTATGGAGAGAGAGCGGGGGGTGCAGTGGGATTAGTTTGGGGACTCATACAGGGCTATGGGGAGAGAGCGTGGGGGGCAGTGGGATTACTTTGGGGACTGATACAGGGCTATGGGGAGAGAGAGCGGGGGGACAGTGGGATTAGTTTGGGGACTGATACAGGGCTATGGGGAGACAGCGGGAGACAGTGGGATTAGTTTGGGGACTGATACAGGGCTATGGGGAGAGAGTGGGGGGGGCAGTGGGATTAGTTTGGGGACTGATACAGGGCGATGGGGAGAGAGTGGGGACAGTGGGATTAGTTTGAGGACTGATACAGGGCTATGGGGGGAGAGAGCGGGGGGCAGTGGGATTAGTTTGGGGACTGATACAGGGCTATGTGGAGAGAGAGCGGGGGACAGTGGGATTAGTTTGGGGACGGATACAGGGCTATGGGGAGAGAGTGGGGACAGTGGGATTAGTTTGGGGACTGATACAGGGCTATGGAGAGAAAGAGCGGGGGACAGTGGGATTAGTTTGGGGACTGATACAGGGCTATGGGGAGAGAGGGGAAGGCAGTGGGATTAGTTTGGGGATTGATACAGGGCTGTGGGGAGAGAGCGGGGGGGCAGTGGGATTAGTTTGGGGACTGATTAGGGCTATGGGGAGAGAGCGGGGGGACAGTGGGATTAGTTTGGGGACTGATACAGCGCTATGGGGAGAGATCGGGGACAGTGGGATTAGTTTGGGGACTGATACAGGGCTATGGGGAGAGAGCGGGGGGACAGTGGGATTAGTTTGGGGACTGATACAGGGCTATGGGGAGAGAGCGGGGGGACAGTGGGATTAATTTGGGGACTGATACAGGGTTATGGGGAGAGAGCGGGGGGACAGTGGGATTATTTTGGGGACTGATACAGGGCTATGGGGAGAGAGCGGGGGGACAGTGGGATTAGTTTGGGTACTGATACAGCGCTATGGGGAGAGATCGGGGATAGTGGGATTAGTTTGGGGACTGATACAGGGCTATGGGGAGAGAGCGCGGGGACAGTGGGATTAGTTTGGGGACTGATACAGGGCTATGGGGAGAGAGAGCGGGGACAGTGGGATTAGTTTGGGGACTGATACAGGGCTATGGGGAGAGCGCGTGGACAGTGGGATTAGTTTGGGGACTGATACAGGGCAATGGGGAGAGAGCAGGGGGGACAGTGGGATTAGTTTGGGGACTGATACAGGGCTATGGGGAGAGAGCGGGGGTGGACAGTGGGATTAGTTTGGGGACTGACATAGGGCTATGCGGAGAGAGTGGGGGGGCAGTGGGAGTAGTTTGGGGACTGACACAGTGCTATGGGGAGAGAGTGAGGGGACAGTGGGATTAGTTTGGGGACTGATACAGGGCTATGGGGAGAGAGCGGGGGGCGCAGTGGGATTAGTTTGGGGACTGATACAGGGCTATGGGGAGAGAGTGGCGGGACAGTGGGATTAGCTTGGGGACTAATACAGGACTATGGGGAGAGAGCGGGGCAGTGTGATTAGTTTGGGGACTGATACAGGGCTATGGGGAGAGAGTGGGGGGAACAGTGGGATTAGTTTGGGGACTGATACAGGGCTATGGGGGGAGAGTGGGGGCAGTGGGATTAGTTTGGGGACTGATACAGGGCTATGGGGAGAGAGTGGGGGGACAGTGGGATTAGTTTGGGGACTGATACAGGGCTATGGGGTGAGAGAGCGGGGGACAGTGGGATTAGTTTGGTGACTGATACAGGGCTATGGGGAGAGAGTGGGGGACAGTGGGATTAGTTTGGGGACTGATACAGGGCTATGGGGAGAGAGCAGGGGGGCAGTGGGATTAGTCTGGGGACTGATACAGGGCTATGGGGAGAGAGCGGGGGGACAGTGGGATTAGTTTGGGGACTGATACAGGGCTATGGGGAGAGAGTGGGGACAGGGGGATTAGTTTGGGGACTGATACAGGGCTATGGGGAGAGAGCGGGGGGACAGTGGGATTAGTTTGGGGACTGATACAGGGCTATGCGGAGAGAGTGGGGGGGCAGTGGGATTAGTTTGGAGACTGATACAGGGCTATGGGGAGAGAGCGGGGGGACAGTGGGATTAGTTTGGGGACTGATACAGGGCTATGGGGAGAGAGTGGGGGGGCAGTGGGATTAGTTTGGGGACTGATACAGGGCTATGGGGAGAGAGCGGGGAAGGCAGTGGGATTAGTTTGGGGACTGATACAGGGCTATGGGGAGAGAGCGGGGGGCCTGTGGGATTAGTTTGGGGATGGATACAGGGCTATGGGGAGAGAACGGGGGGACAGTGGGATTAGTTTGGGGATGGATACAGGGCTATGGGGAGAGAGCAGGGGGGACAGTGGGATTAGTTTGAGGACTGATACAGGGCTATGGGGAGAGAGTGGGGGGGCAGTGGGATTAGTATGAGGACTGATACAGGGCTATGGGGAGAGAGAGTGGGGGCAGTGGGATTAGTTTGGGGATGGATACAGGGCTATGGGGAGAGAGCAGGGGGGACAGTGGGATTAGTTTGGGGACTGATACAGGGCTATGGGGAGAGAGCGGGGGGACAGTGGGATTAGTTTGGGGATGGATACAGGGCGAAGGGGAGAGAGCGGGGTGGGGGACAGTGGGATTAGTTTGGGGACTGACATAGGGCTATGCGGAGAGAGTGGGGGGGCAGTGGGAGTAGTTTGGGGACTGACACAGTGCTATGGGGAGAGAGCGGGGGGACAGTGGGATTAGTTTGGGGACTGATACAGGGCTATGGGGAGAGAGTGGGGGGACAGTGGGATTAGTTTGGGGACTGATAGAGGGCTATGGGGAGAGAGCGGGGGGACAGTGGGATTAGTTTGGGGACTGATACAGGGCTGTGGGGAGAGAGCCGGGGGACAGTGGTATTAGTTTGGGGACTGATACAGGGCTATGGGGAGAGAGAGCGGGGGACAGTGGGATTAGTTTGGTGACTGATACAGGGCTATGGGGAGAGAGCGGGGGGGGGGCAGTGGGATTAGTTTGGGGACTGATACAGGGCTATGGGGAGAGAGCGGGGGGAGACAGTGGGATTAGTTTGGGGACTGACATAGGGCTATGCGGAGAGAGTGGGGGGGCAGTGGGAGTAGTTTGGGGACTGACACAGTGCTATGGGGAGAGAGTGGGGGGACAGTGGGATTAGTTTGGGGACTGATACAGGGCTATGGGGAGAGAGCGGGGGACAGTGGGATTAGTTTGGGGACTGATACAGAGCTATGGGGAGAGAGCGGGGGGGCAGTGGGATTAGTTTGGGGACTGATACAGGGCTATGGGGAGAGAGTGGCGGGACAGTGGGATTAGTTTGGGGACTGATACAGGACAATGGGGAGAGAGCGGGGCAGTGCGATTAGTTTGGGGACTGATACAGGGCTATGGGGAGAGAGTGGGGGGACAGTGGGATTAGTTTGGGGACTGATACAGGGCTGTGGGGAGAGAGCCGGGGGACAGTGGTATTAGTTTGGGGACTGATACAGGGCTATGGGGAGAGAGAGCGGGGGACAGTGGGATTAGTTTGGTGACTGATACAGGGCTATGGGGAGAGAGCGGGGGGGGCAGTGGGATTAGTTTGGGGACTGATACAGGGCTATGGGAAGAGAGCGGGGGGGGGCAGTGGGATTAGTTTGGGAACTGATACAGGGCTATGGGGAGAGAGCGGGGGGACAGTGGGATTAGTTTGGGGACTGATACAGGGCTATGGGGAGAGAGTGGGGGGGCCGTGGGATTAGTTTGGGGACTGATACAGGGCTATGGGGAGAGAGCGGGGGGGCAGTGGGATTAGTTTGGGGACTGATACAGGGCTATGGGGAGAGAGTGGGGGGGCAGTGGGATTAGTTTGGGGACTGATACAGGGCTATGGGGAGAGAGCGGGGAAGGCAGTGGGATTAGTTTGGGGACTGATACAGGGCTCTGGGGAGAGAGCGGGGGGACAGTGGGATTAGTTTGGGGATGGATACAGGGCTATGGGGAGAGAGCGGGGGGACAGTGGGATTAGTTTGGGGACTGATACAGGGCTATGGGGAGAGAGCGGGGGGACAGTGGGATTAGTTTGGGGACTGATACAGGGCTATGGGGAGAGAGCGGGGGGACAGTGGGATTAGTTTGGGGACTGATACAGGGCTATGGGGAGAGAGCAGGCACAGTGGGATTAGTTTGGGGACTGACACAGGGTAATGGGGAGAGAGTGGGGGGCAGTGGGATTAGTTTGGGGACTGATACAGGGCTATAGGGAGAGAGCGGGGGACAGTGGGATTAGTTTGGGGACTGATACAGGGCTATGAGGAGAGAGCGGGGACAGTGGGATTAGTTTGGGGACTGATACAGGGCTAAGGGGAGAGAGCGGGGGCAGTGAGATTAGTTTGGGGACTGATACAGGGCTATGGGGAGAAAGAGCGGGGGACAGTGGGATTAGTTTGGGGACTGATACAGGGCTATGGGGAGAGAGGGGAAGGCAGTGGGATTAGTTTGGGGATTGATACAGGGCTGTGGGGAGAGAGCAGGGGGACAGTGGGATTAGTTTGGGGACTGATATAGCGCTATGGGGAGAGAGTGGGGGGGCAGTGGGATTAGCTTGGGGACTGATACAGGGCTATGGGGAGAGAGCGGGGGGGGGCAGTGGGATTAGTTTGGGGACTGATATAGGGCTATGGGGAGAGCGCGGGGGGGTGCAGTGGGATTAGTTTGGGGACTGACACAGGGCTATGGGGAGAGCGCGGGGAGCGCAGTGGGATTAGTTTGGGGACTGATACAGGGCTATGGGGAGAGAGAGCGGGGACAGTGGGATTAGTTTGGGGACTGATACAGGGCTATGGGGAGAGAGTGGGGACAGGGGGATTAGTTTGGGGACTGGTACAGGGCTATGGGGAGAGAGAGTGGGGGCAGTGGGATTAGTTTGGGAACTGATACAGGGCTGTGGGGAGAGAGTGGGGGGACAGTGGGATTAGTTTGGGGACTGATACAGGGCTATGGGGAGAGAGTGGGGGGACAGTGGGATTAGTTTGGGGACTGATACAGGGCTATGCGGAGAGAGCGGGGGGACAGTGGGATTAGTTTGGGGACTGATACAGGGCTATGGGGAGAGAGAGCGGAGGACAGTGGGATTAGTTTGGGGACTGATACAGGGCTTTGGGGAGAGAGAGCGGGGGACAGTGGGATTAGTTTGGGGACTGATACAGGGCTATGGGGAGAGAGCGGGGGGACAGTGGGATTAGTTTGGGGACTGATACAGGGCTATGCGGAGAGAGCGGGGGGACAGTGGGATTAGTTTGGGGACTGATACAGGGCTATGGGGAGAGAGTGGGGGGACAGTGGGATTAGTTTGGGGACTGATACAGGGCTATGGGGAGAGAGCGGGGAAGGCAGTGGGATTAGTTTGGGGACTGATACAGGGCTATGGGGAGAGAGCGGGGGGCCAGTGGGATTAGTTTGGGGATGGATACAGGGCTATGGGGAGAGAGCGGGGGGACAGTGGGATTAGTTTGGGGATGGATACAGGGCTATGGGGAGAGAGCAGGGGGGACAGTGGGATTAGTTTGAGGACTGATACAGGGCTATGGGGAGAGAGTGGGGGGGCAGTGGGATTAGTGTGGGGACTGATACAGGGCTATGGGGAGAGAGAGTGGGGGCAGTGGGATTAGTTTGGGGATGGATACAGGGCTATGGGGAGAGAGCGGGGGGAAAGTGGGATTAGGTTGGGGACTGATACAGGGCTATGGGGAGAGAGCGGGGGGGGGGACAGTGGGATTAGTTCGGGGACTGATACAGGGCGATGGGGAGAGAGAGCGGGGGACAGTGGGATTAGTTTGGGGACTGACATTGGGCTATGCGGAGAGAGTGGGGGGGCAGTGGGAGTAGTTTGGGGACTGACACAGTGCTATGGGGAGAGAGTGGGGGGACAGTGGGATTAGTTTGGGGACTGAAACAGGGCTATGGGGAGAGAGCGGGGGGGGTAGTGGGATTAGTTTGGGGACTGATACAGGGCTATGGGGAGAGAGTGGGGGGACAGTGGGATTAGTTTGGGGACTGATACAGGACTATGGAGAGAGAGCGGGGCAGTGTGATTAGTTTGGGGACTGATACAGGGCTATGGGGAGAGAGTGGGGGGACAGTGGGATTAGTTTGGGGACTGATACAGGGCTATGGGGAGAGAGTGGGGGCAGTGGGATTATTTTGGAGACTGATACAGGGCTATGGGGAGAGAGTGGTGGGACAGTGGGATTAGTTTGGGGACTGATACAGGGCTATGGGGAGAGAGCGGGGGACAGTGGGATTAGTTTGGTGACTGATACAGGGCTATGGGGAGAGTGCGGGGGGGGGCAGTGGGATTAGTTTGGGGACTGATACAGGGCTATGGGAAGAGAGCGGGGGGGCAGTGGGATTAGTTTGGGGACTGATACAGGGCTATGGGGAGAGAGTGGGGGGGCAGTGGGATTAGTATGGGGACTGATACAGGGCTATTGGGAGAGAGAGTGGGGGCAGTGGGATTAGTTTGGGGATGGATACAGGACTATGGGGAGAGAGTAGGGGGGACAGTGGGATTAGTTTGGGGACTGATACAGGGCTATGGGGAGAGAGCGGGGGGGCAGTGGGATTAGTTTGGGGACTGATACAGGGCTATGGGGAGAGAGTGGGGGGGCAGTGGGATTAGTATGGGGACTGATACAGGGCTATGGGGAGAGAGAGTGGGGGCAGTGGGATTAGTTTGGGGATGGATACAGGACTATGGGGAGAGCGGGGGGACAGTGGGATTAGTTTGGGGATGGATACAGGGCTAAGGGGAGAGAGCGGGGGGGGAACAGTGGGATTAGTTTGGGGACTGATACAGGGCTATGGGGAGAGAGCGGGGGGGGCAGTGGGATTCGTTTGGGGACTGATACAGGGCTATGGGGAGAGAGTGGCGGGACAGTGGGATTAGTTTGGGGACTGATACAGGACTATGGGGAGAGAGCGGGGCAGTGTGATTAGTTTGGGGACTGATACAGGGCAATGGGGAGAGAGTGGGGGGACAGTGGGATTAGTTTGGGGACTGATACAGGGCTATGGGGAGAGAGTGGGGGGGCAGTGGGAGTAGTTTGGGGACTGACACAGTGCTATGGGGAGAGAGTGGGGGGACAGTGGGATTAGTTTGGGGACTGATACAGGGCTATGGGGAGAGAGCGGGGGACAGTGGGATTAGTTTGGGGACTGATACAGAGCTATGGGGAGAGAGCGGGGGGGCAGTGGGATTAGTTTGGGGACTGATACAGGGCTATGGGGAGAGAGTGGCGGGACAGTGGGATTAGTTTGGGGACTGATACAGGACAATGGGGAGAGAGCGGGGCAGTGCGATTAGTTTGGGGACTGATACAGGGCTATGGGGAGAGAGTGGGGGGACAGTGGGATTAGTTTGGGGACTGATACAGGGCTGTGGGGAGAGAGCCGGGGGACAGTGGTATTAGTTTGGGGACTGATACAGGGCTATGGGGAGAGAGAGCGGGGGACAGTGGGATTAGTTTGGTGACTGATACAGGGCTATGGGGAGAGAGCGGGGGGGGCAGTGGGATTAGTTTGGGGACTGATACAGGGCTATGGGAAGAGAGCGGGGGGGGGCAGTGGGATTAGTTTGGGAACTGATACAGGGCTATGGGGAGAGAGCGGGGGGACAGTGGGATTAGTTTGGGGACTGATACAGGGCTATGGGGAGAGAGTGGGGGGGCCGTGGGATTAGTTTGGGGACTGATACAGGGCTATGGGGAGAGAGCGGGGGGGCAGTGGGATTAGTTTGGGGACTGATACAGGGCTATGGGGAGAGAGTGGGGGGGCAGTGGGATTAGTTTGGGGACTGATACAGGGCTATGGGGAGAGAGCGGGGAAGGCAGTGGGATTAGTTTGGGGACTGATACAGGGCTCTGGGGAGAGAGCGGGGGGACAGTGGGATTAGTTTGGGGATGGATACAGGGCTATGGGGAGAGAGCGGGGGGACAGTGGGATTAGTTTGGGGACTGATACAGGGCTATGGGGAGAGAGCGGGGGGACAGTGGGATTAGTTTGGGGACTGATACAGGGCTATGGGGAGAGAGCGGGGGGACAGTGGGATTAGTTTGGGGACTGATACAGGGCTATGGGGAGAGAGCAGGCACAGTGGGATTAGTTTGGGGACTGACACAGGGTAATGGGGAGAGAGTGGGGGGCAGTGGGATTAGTTTGGGGACTGATACAGGGCTATAGGGAGAGAGCGGGGGACAGTGGGATTAGTTTGGGGACTGATACAGGGCTATGAGGAGAGAGCGGGGACAGTGGGATTAGTTTGGGGACTGATACAGGGCTAAGGGGAGAGAGCGGGGGCAGTGAGATTAGTTTGGGGACTGATACAGGGCTATGGGGAGAAAGAGCGGGGGACAGTGGGATTAGTTTGGGGACTGATACAGGGCTATGGGGAGAGAGGGGAAGGCAGTGGGATTAGTTTGGGGATTGATACAGGGCTGTGGGGAGAGAGCAGGGGGACAGTGGGATTAGTTTGGGGACTGATATAGCGCTATGGGGAGAGAGTGGGGGGGCAGTGGGATTAGCTTGGGGACTGATACAGGGCTATGGGGAGAGAGCGGGGGGGGGCAGTGGGATTAGTTTGGGGACTGATACAGGGCTATGGGGAGAGCGCGGGGGGGGGCAGTGGGATTAGTTTGGGGACTGACACAGGGCTATGGGGAGAGAGCGGGGAGCGCAGTGGGATTAGTTTGGGGACTGATACAGGGCTATGGGGAGAGAGAGCGGGGGCAGTGGGATTAGTTTGGGGACTGATACAGGGCTGTGGGGAGAGAGCAGGGGACAGTGGGATTAGTTTGGGGACTGATACAGGGCTATGGGGAGAGAGTGGGGACAGGGGGATTAGTTTGGGAACTGGTACAGGGCTATGGGGAGAGAGAGTGGGGGCAGTGGGATTAGTTTGGGAACTGATACAGGGCTGTGGGGAGAGAGTGGGGGGACAGTGGGATTAGTTTGGGGACTGATACAGGGCTATGGGGAGAGAGTGGGGGGACAGTGGGATTAGTTTGGGGACTGATACAGGGCTATGCGGAGAGAGCGGGGGGACAGTGGGATTAGTTTGGGGACTGATACAGGGCTATGGGGAGAGAGTGGGGGGACAGTGGGATTAGTTTGGGGACTGATACAGGGCTATGGGGAGAGAGAGCGGAGGACAGTGGGATTAGTTTGGGGACTGATACAGGGCTTTGGGGAGAGAGAGCGGGGGACAGTGGGATTAGTTTGGGGACTGATACAGGGCTATGGGGAGAGAGCGGGGGGACAGTGGGATTAGTTTGGGGACTGATACAGGGCTATGCGGAGAGAGCGGGGGGACAGTGGGATTAGTTTGGGGACTGATACAGGGCTATGGGGAGAGAGTGGGGGGACAGTGGGATTAGTTTGGGGACTGATACAGGGCTATGGGGAGAGAGCGGGGAAGGCAGTGGGATTAGTTTGGGGACTGATACAGGGCTATGGGGAGAGAGCGGGGGGCCAGTGGGATTAGTTTGGGGATGGATACAGGGCTATGGGGAGAGAGCGGGGGGACAGTGGGATTAGTTTGGGGATGGATACAGGGCTATGGGGAGAGAGCAGGGGGGACAGTGGGATTAGTTTGAGGACTGATACAGGGCTATGGGGAGAGAGTGGGGGGGCAGTGGGATTAGTGTGGGGACTGATACAGGGCTATGGGGAGAGAGAGTGGGGGCAGTGGGATTAGTTTGGGGATGGATACAGGGCTATGGGGAGAGAGCGGGGGGAAAGTGGGATTAGGTTGTGGACTGATACAGGGCTATGGGGAGAGAGCGGGGGGGGGGACAGTGGGATTAGTTCGGGGACTGATACAGGGCGATGGGGAGAGAGAGCGGGGGACAGTGGGATTAGTTTGGGGACTGACATTGGGCTATGCGGAGAGAGTGGGGGGGCAGTGGGAGTAGTTTGGGGACTGACACAGTGCTATGGGGAGAGAGTGGGGGGACAGTGGGATTAGTTTGGGGACTGAAACAGGGCTATGGGGAGAGAGCGGGGGGGGTAGTGGGATTAGTTTGGGGACTGATACAGGGCTATGGGGAGAGAGTGGGGGGACAGTGGGATTAGTTTGGGGACTGATACAGGACTATGGAGAGAGAGCGGGGCAGTGTGATTAGTTTGGGGACTGATACAGGGCTATGGGGAGAGAGTGGGGGGACAGTGGGATTAGTTTGGGGACTGATACAGGGCTATGGGGAGAGAGTGGGGGCAGTGGGATTATTTTGGAGACTGATACAGGGCTATGGGGAGAGAGTGGTGGGACAGTGGGATTAGTTTGGGGACTGATACAGGGCTATGGGGAGAGAGCGGGGGACAGTGGGATTAGTTTGGTGACTGATACAGGGCTATGGGGAGAGTGCGGGGGGGGGCAGTGGGATTAGTTTGGGGACTGATACAGGGCTATGGGAAGAGAGCGGGGGGGCAGTGGGATTAGTTTGGGGACTGATACAGGGCTATGGGGAGAGAGTGGGGGGGCAGTGGGATTAGTATGGGGACTGATACAGGGCTATTGGGAGAGAGAGTGGGGGCAGTGGGATTAGTTTGGGGATGGATACAGGACTATGGGGAGAGAGTAGGGGGGACAGTGGGATTAGTTTGGGGACTGATACAGGGCTATGGGGAGAGAGCGGGGGGGCAGTGGGATTAGTTTGGGGACTGATACAGGGCTATGGGGAGAGAGTGGGGGGGCAGTGGGATTAGTATGGGGACTGATACAGGGCTATGGGGAGAGAGAGTGGGGGCAGTGGGATTAGTTTGGGGATGGATACAGGACTATGGGGGGAGCGGGGGGACAGTGGGATTAGTTTGGGGATGGATACAGGGCTAAGGGGAGAGAGCGGGGGGGGAACAGTGGGATTAGTTTGGGGACTGATACAGGGCTATGGGGAGAGAGCGGGGGGGGCAGTGGGATTAGTTTGGGGACTGATACAGGGCTATGGGGAGAGAGTGGCGGGACAGTGGGATTAGTTTGGGGACTGATACAGGACTATGGGGAGAGAGCGGGGCAGTGTGATTAGTTTGGGGACTGATACAGGGCAATGGGGAGAGAGTGGGGGGACAGTGGGATTAGTTTGGGGACTGATACAGGGCTATGGGGAGAGAGTGGGGGGACAGTGGGATAAGTTTGGGGACTGATACAGGGCTGTGGGGAGAGAGAGCGGGGGACAGTGGGATTAGTTTGGTGACTGATACAGGGCTATGGGGAGAGAGCGGGGGGGGCAGTGGGATTAGTTTGGGGACTGATACAGGGCTATGGGGAGAGAGCGGGGGGGGCAGTGGGATTAGTTTGGGGACTGATACAGGGCTATGGGGAGAGAGTGGGGGACAGTGGGATTAGTTTGGGGACTGATACTGGGCTATGGGGAGAGAGCGGGGGACAGTGGGATTAGTTTGGGGACTGATACAGGGCTATGGGGAGAGAGCGGGGACAGTGGGATTAGTTTGGGGACTGATACAGGGCTATGGGGAGAGAGCGTGGGGAGCAGTGGGATTAGTTTGGGGACTGATACAGGGCTATGGGGAGAGAGCGTGGGGGGCAGTGGGATTAGTTTGGGGACTGATACAGGGCTGTGGGGAGAGAGCAGGGACAGTGGGATTAGTTTGGGGACTGATACAGGGCTATGGGGCGAGAGCTGGGGGGGCAGTGGGATTAGTTTGGGGACTGATACAGGGCTATGGGGAGAGAGCGGGGACAGTGGGATTAGTTTGGGGACTGATACAGGGCTATGGGGAGAGAGCGCGGGGACAGTGGGATTAGTTTGGGGACTGATACAGGGCTATGGGGAGAGAGCGGGGGGACAGTGGGATTAGTTTGGGGACTGATACAGGGCTATGGGTAGAGCGGGGGGGGGACAGTGGGATTAGTTTGGGGATTGATACAGGGCTATGGGGAGAGAGCGGGGGGACAGTGGGATTAGTTTGGGGACTGATACAGGGCTATGGGTAGAGCGGGGGGGGGACAGTGGGATTAGTTTGGGGACTGATACAGGGCTATGGGGAGAAAGAGCGGGGGACAGTGGGATTAGTTTGGGGACTGATACAGGGCTATGGGGAGAGAGTGGGGACAGTGGGATTAGTTTGGGGACTGATACAGGGCTATGGGGGGAGAGAGCGGGGGGCAGTGGGATTAGTTTGGGGACTGGTACTGGGCTATGGGGAGACAGTGGGATTAGTTTGGGGACTGATACAGGGCTATGGGGAGAGTGAGCGGGGGGACAGTGGGATTAGTTTGGGGACTGATACAGGGCTATGGGGAGAGAGAGCGGGGGGACAGTGGGATTAGTTTGGGGACTGATACAGGGCTATGGGGGGAGAGAGCGGGGGGCAGTGGGATTAGTTTGGGGACTGGTACTGGGCTATGGGGAGAGAGAGCGGGGGGACAGTGGGATTAGTTTGGGGACTGATACAGGGCTATGGGGAGACAGTGGGATTAGTTTGGGGACTGATACAGGGCTATGGGGAGAGTGAGCGGGGGGACAGTGGGATTAGTTTGGGGACTGATACAGGGCTATGGGGAGAGAGAGCGGGGGGACAGTGGGATTAGTTTGGGGACTGATACAGGGCTATGGGGAGAGAGAGGGGACAGTGGGATTAGTTTGGGGACTAATACAGGGATATGGGGAGAGAGAGGGGGCAGTGGGATTAGTTTGGGGACTGATACAGGGCTATGGGGAGAGAGCGGGGACAGTGGGATTAGTTTGGGGACTGATACAGGGCTATGGGGAGAGAGCGCGGGGACAGTGGGATTAGTTTGGGGACTGATACAGGGCTATGGGGAGAGAGAGGGGACAGTGGGATTAGTTTGGGGACTAATACAGGGCTATGGGGAGAGAGAGCGGGGGGACAGTGGGATTAGTTTGGGGACTGATACAGGGCTATGGGGAGAGAGCGGGGACAGTGGGATTAGTTTGGGGACTGATACAGGGCTATGGGGAGAGAGCGGGGGGACAGTGGGATTAGTTTGGGGAATGATACAGGGCTATGGGGAGACAGCGGGAGACAGTGGGATTAGTTTGGGGACTGATACAGGGCTATGGGGAGAGGGCGGGGGGGGGCAGTGGGATTAGTTTGGGGACTGATACAGGGCTATGGGGAGAGAGTGGGGACAGTGGGATTAGTTTGGGGACTGATACAGGGCTATGGGGGGAGAGAGCGGGGGGACAGTGGGATTAGTTTGGGGACTGATACAGGGCTGTGGGGAGAGAGCAGGGCGACAGTGGGATTAGTTTGTGGACTGATACAGGGCTATGGGGGTGAGAGCGGGGGGGATAGTGGGATTAGTTTGGGGACTGATACAGGGCTATGGGGAGAGAGCGGTGGGGACAGTGGGATTAGTTTGGGGACTGATACAGGGCTATGGGGAGAGAGCGGGGGGGACAGTGGGATTAGTTTGGGGATTGATACAGGGCTATGGGGAGAGAACGGGGGGACGGTGGGATTAATTTGGGGACTGATACAGGGCTATGGGGAGAGAGCGGGGGACAGTGGGATTAGTTTGGGGACTGATACAGTGCTATGGGGAGAGAGCGGGGACAGTGGGATTAGTTTGGGGACTGATACAGGGCTATGGGGAGAGAGCGGGGGGACAGTGGGATTAGTTTGGGGACTGATACAGGGCTATGGGGAGAGAGCGGGGGGACAGTGGGATTAATTTGGGGACTGATACAGGGTTATGGGGAGAGAGCGGGGGGACAGTGGGATTAGTTTGGGGACTGATACAGGGCTATGGGGAGAGAGAGGGGGCAGTGGGATTAGTTTGGGGACTGATACAGGGCTATGGGGAGAGAGAGCGGGGGGACAGTGGGATTAGTTTGGGGACTGATACAGGGCTATGGGGAGACAGCGGGAGACAGTGGGATTAGTTTGGGGACTGATACAGGGCTATGGGGAGAGAGTGGGGGGGGCAGTGGGATTAGTTTGGGGACTGATACAGGGCGATGGGGAGAGAGTGGGGACAGTGGGATTAGTTTGAGGACTGATACAGGGCTATGGGGGGAGAGAGCGGGAGGCAGTGGGATTAGTTTGGGGACTGATACAGGGCTATGTGGAGAGAGAGCGGGGGACAGTGGGATTAGTTTGGGGACGGATACAGGGCTATGGGGAGAGAGTGGGGACAGTGGGATTAGTTTGGGGACTGATACAGGGCTATGGAGAGAAAGAGCGGGGGACAGTGGGATTAGTTTGGGGACTGATACAGGGCTATGGGGAGAGAGGGGAAGGCAGTGGGATTAGTTTGGGGATTGATACAGGGCTGTGGGGAGAGAGCAGGGGGGCAGTGGGATTAGTTTGGGGATTGATACAGGGCTGTGGGGAGAGAGCGGGGGGGCAGTGGGATTAGTTTGGGGACTGATTAGGGCTATGGGGAGAGAGCGGGGGGACAGTGGGATTAGTTTGGGGACTGATACAGCGCTATGGGGAGAGATCGGGGACAGTGGGATTAGTTTGGGGACTGATACAGGGCTATGGGGAGAGAGCGGGGGGACAGTGGGATTAGTTTGGGGACTGATACAGGGCTATGGGGAGAGAGCGGGGGGACAGTGGGATTAATTTGGGGACTGATACAGGGTTATGGGGAGAGAGCGGGGGGACAGTGGGATTATTTTGGGGACAGATACAGGGCTATGGGGAGAGAGCGGGGGGACAGTGGGATTAGTTTGGGTACTGATACAGCGCTATGGGGAGAGATCGGGGATAGTGGGATTAGTTTGGGGACTGATACAGGGCTATGGGGAGAGAGCGCGGGGACAGTGGGATTAGTTTGGGGACTGATACAGGGCTATGGGGAGAGAGAGCGGGGACAGTGGGATTAGTTTGGGGACTGATACAGGGCTATGGGGAGAGCGCGTGGACAGTGGGATTAGTTTGGGGACTGATACAGGGCAATGGGGAGAGAGCAGGGGGGACAGTGGGATTAGTTTGGGGACTGATACAGGGCTATGGGGAGAGAGCGGGGGGACAGTGGGATTAGTTTGGGGATGGATACAGGGCTAAGGGGAGAGAGCGGGGTGGGGGACAGTGGGATTAGTTTGGGGACTGATACAGGGCTATGGGGAGAGAGCGGGGGGGGACAGTGGGATTAGTTTGGGGACTGACATAGGGCTATGCGGAGAGAGTGGGGGGGCAGTGGGAGTAGTTTGGGGACTGACACAGTGCTATGGGGAGAGAGTGAGGGGACAGTGGGATTAGTTTGGGGACTGATACAGGGCTATGGGGAGAGAGCGGGGGGCGCAGTGGGATTAGTTTGGGGACTGATACAGGGCTATGGGGAGAGAGTGGCGGGACAGTGGGATTAGTTTGGGGACTAATACAGGACTATGGGGAGAGAGCGGGGCAGTGTGATTAGTTTGGGGACTGATACAGGGCTATGGGGAGAGAGTGGGGGAAACAGTGGGATTAGTTTGGGGACTGATACAGGGCTATGGGGGGAGAGTGGGGGCAGTGGGATTAGTTTGGGGACTGATACAGGGCTATGGGGAGAGAGTGGGGGGACAGTGGGATTAGTTTGGGGACTGATACAGGGCTATGGGGTGAGAGAGCGGGGGACAGTGGGATTAGTTTGGTGACTGATACAGGGCTATGGGGAGAGAGTGGGGGACAGTGGGATTAGTTTGGGGACTGATACAGGGCTATGGGGAGAGAGCAGGGGGGCAGTGGGATTAGTCTGGGGACTGATACAGGGCTATGGGGAGAGAGCGGGGGGACAGTGGGATTAGTTTGGGGACTGATACAGGGCTATGGGGAGAGAGTGGGGACAGGGGGATTAGTTTGGGGACTGATACAGGGCTATGGGGAGAGAGCGGGGGGACAGTGGGATTAGTTTGGGGACTGATACAGGGCTATGCGGAGAGAGTGGGGGGGCAGTGGGATTAGTTTGGAGACTGATACAGGGCTATGGGGAGAGAGCGGGGGGACAGTGGGATTAGTTTGGGGACTGATACAGGGCTATGGGGAGAGAGTGGGGGGGCAGTGGGATTAGTTTGGGGACTGATACAGGGCTATGGGGAGAGAGCGGGGAAGGCAGTGGGATTAGTTTGGGGACTGATACAGGGCTATGGGGAGAGAGCGGGGGGCCTGTGGGATTAGTTTGGGGATTGATACAGGGCTATGGGGAGAGAACGGGGGGACAGTGGGATTAGTTTGGGGATGGATACAGGGCTATGGGGAGAGAGCAGGGGGGACAGTGGGATTAGTTTGAGGACTGATACAGGGCTATGGGGAGAGAGTGGGGGGGCAGTGGGATTAGTATGAGGACTGATACAGGGCTATGGGGAGAGAGAGTGGGGGCAGTGGGATTAGTTTGGGGATGGATACAGGGCTATGGGGAGAGAGCAGGGGGGACAGTGGGATTAGTTTGGGGACTGATACAGGGCTATGGGGAGAGAGCGGGGGGACAGTGGGATTAGTTTGGGGATGGATACAGGGCGAAGGGGAGAGAGCGGGGTGGGGGACAGTGGGATTAGTTTGGGGACTGACATAGGGCTATGCGGAGAGAGTGGGGGGGCAGTGGGAGTAGTTTGGGGACTGACACAGTGCTATGGGGAGAGAGCGGGGGGACAGTGGGATTAGTTTGGGGACTGATACAGGGCTATGGGGAGAGAGTGGGGGGACAGTGGGATTAGTTTGGGGACTGATACAGGGCTATGGGGAGAGAGCGGGGGGGGCAGTGGGATTAGTTTGGGGACTGATACAGGGCTGTGGGGAGAGAGCCGGGGGACAGTGGTATTAGTTTGGGGACTGATACAGGGCTATGGGGAGAGAGAGCGGGGGACAGTGGGATTAGTTTGGTGACTGATACAGGGCTATGGGGAGAGAGCGGGGGGGGGGCAGTGGGATTAGTTTGGGGACTGATACAGGGCTATGGGGAGAGAGCGGGGGGAGACAGTGGGATTAGTTTGGGGACTGACATAGGGCTATGCGGAGAGAGTGGGGGGGCAGTGGGAGTAGTTTGGGGACTGACACAGTGCTATGGGGAGAGAGTGGGGGGACAGTGGGATTAGTTTGGGGACTGATACAGGGCTATGGGGAGAGAGCGGGGGACAGTGGGATTAGTTTGGGGACTGATACAGGGCTATGGGGAGAGAGCGGGGGGGCAGTGGGATTAGTTTGGGGACTGATACAGGGCTATGGGGAGAGAGTGGCGGGACAGTGGGATGAGTTTGGGGACTGATACAGGACAATGGGGAGAGAGAGGGGCAGTGCGATTAGTTTGGGGACTGATACAGGGCTATGGGGAGAGAGTGGGGGGACAGTGGGATTAGTTTGGGGACTGATACAGGGCTGTGGGGAGAGAGCCGGGGGACAGTGGTATTAGTTTGGGGACTGATACAGGGCTATGGGGAGAGAGAGCGGGGGACAGTGGGATTAGTTTGGTGACTGATACAGGGCTATGGGGAGAGAGCGGGGGGGGCAGTGGGATTAGTTTGGGGACTGATACAGGGCTTTGGGAAGAGAGCGGGGGGGGCAGTGGGATTAGTTTGGGAACTGATACAGGGCTATGGGGAGAGAGCGGGGGGACAGTGGGATTAGTTTGGGGACTGATACAGGGCTATGGGGAGAGAGTGGGGGGGCCGTGGGATTAGTTTGGGGACTGATACAGGGCTATGGGGAGAGAGCGGGGGGGCAGTGGGATTAGTTTGGGGACTGATACAGGGCTATGGGGAGAGAGTGGGGGGGCAGTGGGATTAGTTTGGGGACTGATACAGGGCTATGGGGAGAGAGCGGGGAAGGCAGTGGGATTAGTTTGGGGACTGATACAGGGCTATGGGGAGAGAGCGGGGGGACAGTGGGATTAGTTTGGGGATGGATACAGGGCTATGGGGAGAGAGCGGGGGGACAGTGGGATTAGTTTGGGGACTGATACAGGGCTATGGGGAGAGAGCGGGGGGACAGTGGGATTAGTTTGGGGACTGATACAGGGCTATGGGGAGAGAGCGGGGGGACAGTGGGATTAGTTTGGGGACTGATACAGGGCTATGGGGAGAGAGCGGGCACAGTGGGATTAGTTTGGGGACTGACACAGGGTAATGGGGAGAGAGTGGGGGGCAGTGGGATTAGTTTGGGGACTGATACAGGGCTATAGGGAGAGAGTGGGGGACAGTGGGATTAGTTTGGGGACTGATACAGGGCTATGAGGAGAGAGCGGGGACAGTGGGATTAGTTTGGGGACTGATACAGGGCTAAGGGGAGAGAGCGGGGGCAGTGAGATTAGTTTGGGGACTGATACAGGGCTATGGGGAGAAAGAGCGGGGGACAGTGGGATTAGTTTGGGGACTGATACAGGGCTATGGGGAGAGAGGGGAAGGCAGTGGGATGAGTTTGGGGATTGAAACAGGGCTGTGGGGAGAGAGCAGGGGGACAGTGGGATTAGTTTGGGGACTGATATAGCGCTATGGGGAGAGAGTGGGGGGGCAGTGGGATTAGCTTGGGGACTGATACAGGGCTATGGGGAGAGAGCGGGGGGGGGCAGTGGGATTAGTTTGGGGACTGATACAGGGCTATGGGGAGAGCGCGGGGGGGGGCAGTGGGATTAGTTTGGGGACTGACACAGGGCTATGGGGAGAGAGCGGGGAGCGCAGTGGGATTAGTTTGGGGACTGATACAGGGCTATGGGGAGAGAGAGCGGGGACAGTGGGATTAGTTTGGGGACTGATACAGGGCTATGGGGAGAGAGTGGGGACAGGGGGATTAGTTTGGGGACTGGTACAGGGCTATGAGGAGAGAGCGGGGACAGTGGGATTAGTTAGGGGAATGATACAGGGCTAAGGGGAGAGAGCGGGGGCAGTGAGATTAGTTTGGGGACTGATACATGGCTATGGGGAGAGAGAGTGGGGGCAGTGGGATTAGTTTGGGAACTGATACAGGGCTGTGGGGAGAGAGTGGGGGGACAGTGGGATTAGTTTGGGGACTGATACAGGGCTATGGGGAGAGAGTGGGGGGACAGTGGGATTAGTTTGGGGACTGATACAGGGCTATGCGGAGAGAGCGGGGGGACAGTGGGATTAGTTTGGGGACTGATACAGGGCTATGGGGAGAGAGTGGGGGGACAGTGGGATTAGTTTGGGGACTGATACAGGGCTATGGGGAGAGAGCGGGGAAGGCAGTGGGATTAGTTTGGGGACTGATACAGGGCTATGGGGAGAGAGCGGGGGGCCAGTGGGATTAGTTTGGGGATGGATACAGGGCTATGGGGAGAGAGCGGGGGGACAGTGGGATTAGTTTGGGGATGGATACAGGGCTATGGGGAGAGAGCAGGGGGGACAGTGGGATTAGTTTGAGGACTGATACAGGGCTATGGGGAGAGAGTGGGGGGGCAGTGGGATTAGTGTGGGGACTGATACAGGGCTATGGGGAGAGCGAGTGGGGGCAGTGGGATTAGTTTGGGGATGGATACAGGGCTATGGGGAGAGAGCGGGGGGAAAGTGGGATTAGGTTGGGGACTGATACAGGGCTATGGGGAGAGAGCGGGGGGGGGACAGTGGGATTAGTTCGGGGACTGATACAGGGCGATGGGGAGAGAGAGCTGGGGACAGTGGGATTAGTTTGGGGACTGACATTGGGCTATGCGGAGAGAGTGGGGGGGCAGTGGGAGTAGTTTGGGGACTGACACAGTGCTATGGGGAGAGAGTGGGGGGACAGTGGGATTAGTTTGGGGACTGAAACAGGGCTATGGGGAGAGAGCGGGGGGGGTAGTGGGATTAGTTTGGTGACTGATACAGGGCTATGGGGAGAGAGTGGGGTGACAGTGGGATTAGTTTGGGGACTGATACAGGGCTATGGGGAGAGAGTGGGGGCAGTGGGATTATTTTGGAGACTGATACAGGGCTATGGGGAGAGAGTGGGGGGACAGTGGGATTAGTTTGGGGACTGATACAGGGCTATGGGGAGAGAGCGGGGGACAGTGGGATTAGTTTGGTGACTGATACAGGGCTATGGGGAGAGTGCGGGGGGGGGCAGTGGGATTAGTTTGGGGACTGATACAGGGCTATGGGAAGAGAGCGGGGGGGCAGTGGGATTAGTTTGGGGACTGATACAGGGCGATGGGGAGAGAGTGGGGGGGCAGTGGGATTAGTATGGGGACTGATACAGGGCTATGGGGAGAGAGAGTGGGGGCAGTGGGATTAGTTTGGGGATGGATACAGGACTATGGGGAGAGAGTAGGGGGGACAGTGGGATTAGTTTGGGGACTGATACAGGGCTATGGGGAGAGAGCGGGGGGGCAGTGGGATTAGTTTGGGGACTGATACAGGGCTATGGGGAGAGAGTGGGGGGGCAGTGGGATTAGTATGGGGACTGATACAGGGCTATGGGGAGAGAGAGTGGGGGCAGTGGGATTAGTTTGGGGATGGATACAGGACTATGGGGAGAGCGGGGGGACAGTGGGATTAGTTTGGGGATGGATACAGGGCTAAGGGGAGAGAGCGGGGGGGGAACAGTGGGATTAGTTTGGGGACTGATACAGGGCTATGGGGAGAGCGCGGGGGGGGGCAGTGGGATTAGTTTGGGGACTGATACAGGGCTATGGGGAGAGAGTGGCGGGACAGTGGGATTAGTTTGGGGACTGATACAGGACTATGGGGAGAGAGCGGGGCAGTGTGATTAGTTTGGGGACTGATACAGGGCAATGGGGAGAGAGTGGGGGGACAGTGGGATTAGTTTGGGGACTGATACAGGGCTATGGGGAGAGAGTGGGGGGACAGTGGGATAAGTTTGGGGACTGATACAGGGCTGTGGGGAGAGAGAGCGGGGGACAGTGGGATTAGTTTGGTGACTGATACAGGGCTATGGGGAGAGAGCGGGGGGGGCAGTGGGATTAGTTTGGGGACTGATACAGGGCTATGGGGAGAGAGCGGGGGGGGCAGTGGGATTAGTTTGGGGACTGATACAGGGCTATGGGGAGAGAGTGGGGGACAGTGGGATTAGTTTGGGGACTGATACTGGGCTATGGGGAGAGAGCGGGGGGGGGCAGTGGGATTAGTTTGGGGACTGATACAGGGCTATGGGGAGAGCGGGGGACAGTGGGATTAGTTTGGGGACTGATACAGGGCTATGGGGAGAGAGCGGGGGCAGTGGGATTAGTTTGGGGACTGATACAGGGCTATGGGGAGAGAGCGGGGTGGACAGTGGGATTAGTTTGGGGACAGATACAGGGCTATGGGGAGAGAGCAGGGGGGACAGTGGGATTAGTTTGACGACTGATACAGGGCTATGGGGCGAGAGTGGGGGGGCAGTGGGATTAGTTTGGGGACTGATACAGGGCTATGGGGAGAGAGCGGGGGGACAGTGGGATTAATTTGGGAATGGATACAGGGCTATGGGGAGAGAGCAGGGGGGACAGTGGGATTAGTTTGAGTTCTGATACAGGGCTATGGGGAGAGAGTGGCGGGACAGTGGGATTAGTTTGGGGACTGATACAGGGCTATGGGGAGAGTGAGCGGGGGACAGTGGGATTAGTTTGGTGACTGATACAGGGCTATGGGGAGAGAGCGGGGGGGGGTGCAGTGGGATTAGTTTGGGGACTGATACAGGGCTATGGGAAGAGAGCGGGGGGGGCAGTGGGATTAGTTTGGGGACTGATACAGGGCTGTGGGGAGAGAGCAGGGGGACAGTGGGATTAGTTTGGGGACTGATACAGGGCTATGGGGAGAGAGCGGGGGGACAGTGGGATTAGTTTGGGGACTGATACAGGGCTATGGGGAGAGAGCGGGGGGGGGTGCAGTGGGATTAGTTTGGGGACTGATACAGGGCTATGGGAAGAGAGCGGGGGGGGCAGTGGGATTAGTTTGGGGACTGATACAGGGCTGTGGGGAGAGAGCAGGGGGACAGTGGGATTAGTTTGGGGACTGATACAGGGCTATGGGAAGAGAGCGGGGGCAGTGGGATTAGTTTGGGGACTGATACAGGGTTATGGGGAGAGAGCGGGGGGACAGTGGGATTAGTTTGGGGACTGATACAGGGCTATGGGGAGAGAGCGGGGGGGCAGTGGGATTTGTTTGGGGACTGATACAGGGCTATGGGGAGAGAGTGGGGGGGCAGTGGGATTAGTATGGGGACTGATACAGGGCTATGGGGAGAGAGAGTGGGGGCAGTGGGATTAGTTTGGCGACTGATACAGGGCTATGGGGAGAGAGCGGGGGGGGGCAGTGGGATTAGTTTGGGGACTGATACAGGGCTATGGGGAGAGAGCGGGGGGGCAGTAGGATTAGTTTGGGGACTGATACAGGGCTATGGGGAGAGAGCGGGGGACAGTGGGATTAGTTTGGGGACAGATACAGGGCTATGGGGAGAGAGCGGGGGGACAGTGGGATTAGTTTGGGGACTGATACAGGGCTATGGGGAGAGAGTGGGGGGACAGTGGGATTAGTTTGGGGACTGATACAGGGCTATGCGGAGAGAGCGGGGGGACAGTGGGATTAGTTTGGGGACTGATACAGGGCTATGGGGAGAGAGTGGGGGGACAGTGGGATTAGTTTGGGGACTGATACAGGGCTATGGGGAGAGAGTGGGGGGACAGTGGGATTAGTTTGGGGACTGATGCAGGGCTATGGGGAGAGAGAGCGGGGGACAATGGGATTAGTTTGGTGACTGATACAGGGCTATGGGGAGAGAGCGGGGGGTGGGCAGTGGGATTAGTTTGGGGACTGATACAGGGCTATGGGAAGAGAGCGGGGGGGGCAGTGGGATTAGTTTGGGGACTGATACAGTGCTGTGGGGAGAGAGCAGGGACAGTGGGATTAGTTTGGGAACTGATACAGGGCGATGGGGAGAGAGCGGGGGGGGCAGTGGGATTAGTTTGGGGACTGATACAGGGCTATGGGGAGAGAGCGGGGGGGCAGTGGGATTAGTTTGGGGACTGATACAGGGCTATGGGGAGAGCGGGGGACAGTGGGATTAGTTTGGGGACTGATACAGGGCTATGGGGAGAGAGCGGGGGCAGTGGGATGAGTTTGGGGACTGATACAGGGCTATGGGGAGAGAGCAGGGGGGACAGTGGGATTAGTTTGAGTTCTGATACAGGGCTATGGGGAGAGAGTGGGGGGGCAGTGGGATTAGTATGGGGACTGATACAGGGCTATGGGGAGAGAGCGGGGGGACAGTGGGATTAGTTTGGGAATGGATACAGGGCTATGGGGAGAGAGCAGGGGGGACAGTGGGATTAGTTTGAGTTCTGATACAGGGCTATGGGGAGAGAGTGGGGGGGCAGTGGGATTAGTTTGGGGACTGATACAGGGCTATGGGGAGAGAACGGGGGCAGTGGGATTAGTTTGGGGACTGATACAGGGCTATCGGGAGAGAGCGGGGAAGGCAGTGGGATTAGTTTGGGGATGGATGCAGGGCTATGGGGAGAGAGCGGGGGGGCAGTGGGATTAGTTTGGGGACTGAGACAGGGCTATGGGGAGAGAGTGGGGGGACAGTGGGATTAGTTTGGGGACTGATACAGGGCTATGGGGAGAGAGAGCGGGGGACAGTGGGATTAGTTTGGGGACTGATACAGGGCTATGGAGAGAGAGCGGGGGGTGCAGTGGGATTAGTTTGGGGACTCATACAGGGCTATGGGGAGAGAGCGTGGGGGGCAGTGGGATTACTTTGGGGACTGATACAGGGCTATGGGGAGAGAGAGCGGGGGGACAGTGGGATTAGTTTGGGGACTGATACAGGGCTATGGGGAGACAGCGGGAGACAGTGGGATTAGTTTGGGGACTGATACAGGGCTATGGGGAGAGAGTGGGGGGGGCAGTGGGATTAGTTTGGGGACTGATACAGGGCGATGGGGAGAGAGTGGGGACAGTGGGATTAGTTTGAGGACTGATACAGGGCTATGGGGGGAGAGAGCGGGGGGCAGTGGGATTAGTTTGGGGACTGATACAGGGCTATGTGGAGAGAGAGCGGGGGACAGTGGGATTAGTTTGGGGACGGATACAGGGCTATGGGGAGAGAGTGGGGACAGTGGGATTAGTTTGGGGACTGATACAGGGCTATGGAGAGAAAGAGCGGGGGACAGTGGGATTAGTTTGGGGACTGATACAGGGCTATGGGGAGAGAGGGGAAGGCAGTGGGATTAGTTTGGGGATTGATACAGGGCTGTGGGGAGAGAGCGGGGGGGCAGTGGGATTAGTTTGGGGACTGATTAGGGCTATGGGGAGAGAGCGGGGGGACAGTGGGATTAGTTTGGGGACTGATACAGCGCTATGGGGAGAGATCGGGGACAGTGGGATTAGTTTGGGGACTGATACAGGGCTATGGGGAGAGAGCGGGGGGACAGTGGGATTAGTTTGGGGACTGATACAGGGCTATGGGGAGAGAGCGGGGGGACAGTGGGATTAATTTGGGGACTGATACAGGGTTATGGGGAGAGAGCGGGGGGACAGTGGGATTATTTTGGGGACTGATACAGGGCTATGGGGAGAGAGCGGGGGGACAGTGGGATTAGTTTGGGTACTGATACAGCGCTATGGGGAGAGATCGGGGATAGTGGGATTAGTTTGGGGACTGATACAGGGCTATGGGGAGAGAGCGCGGGGACAGTGGGATTAGTTTGGGGACTGATACAGGGCTATGGGGAGAGAGAGCGGGGACAGTGGGATTAGTTTGGGGACTGATACAGGGCTATGGGGAGAGCGCGTGGACAGTGGGATTAGTTTGGGGACTGATACAGGGCAATGGGGAGAGAGCAGGGGGGACAGTGGGATTAGTTTGGGGACTGATACAGGGCTATGGGGAGAGAGCGGGGGGACAGTGGGATTAGTTTGGGGATGGATACAGGGCTAAGGGGAGAGAGCGGGGTGGGGGACAGTGGGATTAGTTTGGGGACTGATACAGGGCTATGGGGAGAGAGCGGGGGTGGACAGTGGGATTAGTTTGGGGACTGACATAGGGCTATGCGGAGAGAGTGGGGGGGCAGTGGGAGTAGTTTGGGGACTGACACAGTGCTATGGGGAGAGAGTGAGGGGACAGTGGGATTAGTTTGGGGACTGATACAGGGCTATGGGGAGAGAGCGGGGGGCGCAGTGGGATTAGTTTGGGGACTGATACAGGGCTATGGGGAGAGAGTGGCGGGACAGTGGGATTAGTTTGGGGACTAATACAGGACTATGGGGAGAGAGCGGGGCAGTGTGATTAGTTTGGGGACTGATACAGGGCTATGGGGAGAGAGTGGGGGGAACAGTGGGATTAGTTTGGGGACTGATACAGGGCTATGGGGGGAGAGTGGGGGCAGTGGGATTAGTTTGGGGACTGATACAGGGCTATGGGGAGAGAGTGGGGGGACAGTGGGATTAGTTTGGGGACTGATACAGGGCTATGGGGTGAGAGAGCGGGGGACAGTGGGATTAGTTTGGTGACTGATACAGGGCTATGGGGAGAGAGTGGGGGACAGTGGGATTAGTTTGGGGACTGATACAGGGCTATGGGGAGAGAGCAGGGGGGCAGTGGGATTAGTCTGGGGACTGATACAGGGCTATGGGGAGAGAGCGGGGGGACAGTGGGATTAGTTTGGGGACTGATACAGGGCTATGGGGAGAGAGTGGGGACAGGGGGATTAGTTTGGGGACTGATACAGGGCTATGGGGAGAGAGCGGGGGGACAGTGGGATTAGTTTGGGGACTGATACAGGGCTATGCGGAGAGAGTGGGGGGGCAGTGGGATTAGTTTGGAGACTGATACAGGGCTATGGGGAGAGAGCGGGGGGACAGTGGGATTAGTTTGGGGACTGATACAGGGCTATGGGGAGAGAGTGGGGGGGCAGTGGGATTAGTTTGGGGACTGATACAGGGCTATGGGGAGAGAGCGGGGAAGGCAGTGGGATTAGTTTGGGGACTGATACAGGGCTGTGGGGAGAGAGCGGGGGGCCTGTGGGATTAGTTTGGGGATGGATACAGGGCTATGGGGAGAGAACGGGGGGACAGTGGGATTAGTTTGGGGATGGATACAGGGCTATGGGGAGAGAGCAGGGGGGACAGTGGGATTAGTTTGAGGACTGATACAGGGCTATGGGGAGAGAGTGGGGGGGCAGTGGGATTAGTATGAGGACTGATACAGGGCTATGGGGAGAGAGAGTGGGGGCAGTGGGATTAGTTTGGGGATGGATACAGGGCTATGGGGAGAGAGCAGGGGGGACAGTGGGATTAGTTTGGGGACTGATACAGGGCTATGGGGAGAGAGCGGGGGGACAGTGGGATTAGTTTGGGGATGGATACAGGGCGAAGGGGAGAGAGCGGGGTGGGGGACAGTGGGATTAGTTTGGGGACTGACATAGGGCTATGCGGAGAGAGTGGGGGGGCAGTGGGAGTAGTTTGGGGACTGACACAGTGCTATGGGGAGAGAGCGGGGGGACAGTGTGATTAGTTTGGGGACTGATACAGGGCTATGGGGAGAGAGTGGGGGGACAGTGGGATTAGTTTGGGGACTGATAGAGGGCTATGGGGAGAGAGCGGGGGGGGCAGTGGGATTAGTTTGGGGACTGATACAGGGCTGTGGGGAGAGAGCCGGGGGACAGTGGTATTAGTTTGGGGACTGATACAGGGCTATGGGGAGAGAGAGCGGGGGACAGTGGGATTAGTTTGGTGACTGATACAGGGCTATGGGGAGAGAGCGGGGGGGGGGCAGTGGGATTAGTTTGGGGACTGATACAGGGCTATGGGGAGAGAGCGGGGGGAGACAGTGGGATTAGTTTGGGGACTGACATAGGGCTATGCGGAGAGAGTGGGGGGGCAGTGGGAGTAGTTTGGGGACTGACACAGTGCTATGGGGAGAGAGTGGGGGGACAGTGGGATTAGTTTGGGGACTGATACAGGGCTATGGGGAGAGAGCGGGGGACAGTGGGATTAGTTTGGAGACTGATACAGAGCTATGGGGAGAGAGCGGGGGGGCAGTGGGATTAGTTTGGGGACTGATACAGGGCTATGGGGAGAGAGTGGCGGACAGTGGGATTAGTTTGGGGACTGATACAGGACAATGGGGAGAGAGCGGGGCAGTGCGATTAGTTTGGGGACTGATACAGGGCTATGGGGAGAGAGTGGGGGGACAGTGGGATTAGTTTGGGGACTGATACAGGGCTGTGGGGAGAGAGCCGGGGGACAGTGGTATTAGTTTGGGGACTGATACAGGGCTATGGGGAGAGAGAGCGGGGGACAGTGGGATTAGTTTGGTGACTGATACAGGGCTATGGGGAGAGAGCGGGGGGGGCAGTGGGATTAGTTTGGGGACTGATACAGGGCTATGGGAAGAGAGCGGGGGGGGGCAGTGGGATTAGTTTGGGAACTGATACAGGGCTATGGGGAGAGAGCGGGGGGACAGTGGGATTAGTTTGGGGACTGATACAGGGCTATGGGGAGAGAGTGGGGGGGCCGTGGGATTAGTTTGGGGACTGATACAGGGCTATGGGGAGAGAGCGGGGGGGCAGTGGGATTAGTTTGGGGACTGATACAGGGCTATGGGGAGAGAGTGGGGGGGCAGTGGGATTAGTTTGGGGACTGATACAGGGCTATGGGGAGAGAGCGGGGAAGGCAGTGGGATTAGTTTGGGGACTGATACAGGGCTCTGGGGAGAGAGCGGGGGGACAGTGGGATTAGTTTGGGGATGGATACAGGGCTATGGGGAGAGAGCGGGGGGACAGTGGTATTAGTTTGGGGACTGATACAGGGCTATGGGGAGAGAGCGGGGGGACAGTGGGATTAGTTTGGGGACTGATACAGGGCTATGGGGAGAGAGCGGGGGGACAGTGGGATTAGTTTGGGGACTGATACAGGGCTATGGGGAGAGAGCAGGCACAGTGGGATTAGTTTGGGGACTGACACAGGGTAATGGGGAGAGAGTGGGGGGCAGTGGGATTAGTTTGGGGACTGATACAGGGCTATAGGGAGAGAGCGGGGGACAGTGGGATTAGTTTGGGGACTGATACAGGGCTATGAGGAGAGAGCGGGGACAGTGGGATTAGTTTGGGGACTGATACAGGGCTAAGGGGAGAGAGCGGGGGCAGTGAGATTAGTTTGGGGACTGATACAGGGCTATGGGGAGAAAGAGCGGGGGACAGTGGGATTAGTTTGGGGACTGATACAGGGCTATGGGGAGAGAGGGGAAGGCAGTGGGATTAGTTTGGGGATTGATACAGGGCTGTGGGGAGAGAGCAGGGGGACAGTGGGATTAGTTTGGGGACTGATATAGCGCTATGGGGAGAGAGTGGGGGGGCAGTGGGATTAGCTTGGGGACTGATACAGGGCTATGGGGAGAGAGCGGGGGGGGGCAGTGGGATTAGTTTGGGGACTGATACAGGGCTATGGGGAGAGCGCGGGGGGGGGCAGTGGGATTAGTTTGGGGACTGACACAGGGCTATGGGGAGAGAGCGGGGAGCGCAGTGGGATTAGTTTGGGGACTGATACAGGGCTATGGGGAGAGAGAGCGGGGACAGTGGGATTAGTTTGGGGACTGATACAGGGCTATGGGGAGAGAGTGGGGACAGGGGGATTAGTTTGGGGACTGGTACAGGGCTATGGGGAGAGAGAGTGGGGGCAGTGGGATTAGTTTGGGAACTGATACAGGGCTGTGGGGAGAGAGTGGGGGGACAGTGGGATTAGTTTGGGGACTGATACAGGGCTATGGGGAGAGAGTGGGGGGACAGTGGGATTAGTTTGGGGACTGATACAGGGCTATGCGGAGAGAGCGGGGGGACAGTGGGATTAGTTTGGGGACTGATACAGGGCTATGGGGAGAGAGCGGGGGGACAGTGGGATTAGTTTGGGGACTGATACAGGGCTATGGGGAGAGAGCAGGCACAGTGGGATTAGTTTGGGGACTGACACAGGGTAATGGGGAGAGAGTGGGGGGCAGTGGGATTAGTTTGGGGACTGATACAGGGCTATAGGGAGAGAGCGGGGGACAGTGGGATTAGTTTGGGGACTGATACAGGGCTATGAGGAGAGAGCGGGGACAGTGGGATTAGTTTGGGGACTGATACAGGGCTAAGGGGAGAGAGCGGGGGCAGTGAGATTAGTTTGGGGACTGATACAGGGCTATGGGGAGAAAGAGCGGGGGACAGTGGGATTAGTTTGGGGACTGATACAGGGCTATGGGGAGAGAGGGGAAGGCAGTGGGATTAGTTTGGGGATTGATACAGGGCTGTGGGGAGAGAGCAGGGGGACAGTGGGATTAGTTTGGGGACTGATATAGCGCTATGGGGAGAGAGTGGGGGGGCAGTGGGATTAGCTTGGGGACTGATACAGGGCTATGGGGAGAGAGCGGGGGGGGGCAGTGGGATTAGTTTGGGGACTGATATAGGGCTATGGGGAGAGCGCGGGGGGGGGCAGTGGGATTAGTTTGGGGACTGACACAGGGCTATGGGGAGAGAGCGGGGAGCGCAGTGGGATTAGTTTGGGGACTGATACAGGGCTATGGGGAGAGAGAGCGGGGACAGTGGGATTAGTTTGGGGACTGATACAGGGCTATGGGGAGAGAGTGGGGACAGGGGGATTAGTTTGGGGACTGGTACAGGGCTATGGGGAGAGAGAGTGGGGGCAGTGGGATTAGTTTGGGAACTGATACAGGGCTGTGGGGAGAGAGTGGGGGGACAGTGGGATTAGTTTGGGGACTGATACAGGGCTATGGGGAGAGAGTGGGGGGACAGTGGGATTAGTTTGGGGACTGATACAGGGCTATGCGGAGAGAGCGGGGGGACAGTGGGATTAGTTTGGGGACTGATACAGGGCTATGGGGAGAGAGTGGGGGGACAGTGGGATTAGTTTGGGGACTGATACAGGGCTATGGGGAGAGAGAGCGGAGGACAGTGGGATTAGTTTGGGGACTGATACAGGGCTTTGGGGAGAGAGAGCGGGGGACAGTGGGATTAGTTTGGGGACTGATACAGGGCTATGGGGAGAGAGTGGGGGGACAGTGGGATTAGTTTGGGGACTGATGCAGGGCTATGGGGAGAGAGAGCGGGGGACAATGGGATTAGTTTGGTGACTGATACAGGGCTATGGGGAGAGAGCGGGGGGTGGGCAGTGGGATTAGTTTGGGGACTGATACAGGGCTATGGGAAGAGAGCGGGGGGGGCAGTGGGATTAGTTTGGGGACTGATACAGTGCTGTGGGGAGAGAGCAGGGACAGTGGGATTAGTTTGGGAACTGATACAGGGCGATGGGGAGAGAGCGGGGGGGGCAGTGGGATTAGTTTGGGGACTGATACAGGGCTATGGGGAGAGAGCGGGGGGGCAGTGGGATTAGTTTGGGGACTGATACAGGGCTATGGGGAGAGCGGGGGACAGTGGGATTAGTTTGGGGACTGATACAGGGCTATGGGGAGAGAGCGGGGGCAGTGGGATGAGTTTGGGGACTGATACAGGGCTATGGGGAGAGAGCAGGGGGGACAGTGGGATTAGTTTGAGTTCTGATACAGGGCTATGGGGAGAGAGTGGGGGGGCAGTGGGATTAGTATGGGGACTGATACAGGGCTATGGGGAGAGAGCGGGGGGACAGTGGGATTAGTTTGGGAATGGATACAGGGCTATGGGGAGAGAGCAGGGGGGACAGTGGGATTAGTTTGAGTTCTGATACAGGGCTATGGGGAGAGAGTGGGGGGGCAGTGGGATTAGTTTGGGGACTGATACAGGGCTATGGGGAGAGAACGGGGGCAGTGGGATTAGTTTGGGGACTGATACAGGGCTATCGGGAGAGAGCGGGGAAGGCAGTGGGATTAGTTTGGGGATGGATGCAGGGCTATGGGGAGAGAGCGGGGGGGCAGTGGGATTAGTTTGGGGACTGAGACAGGGCTATGGGGAGAGAGTGGGGGGACAGTGGGATTAGTTTGGGGACTGATACAGGGCTATGGGGAGAGAGAGCGGGGGACAGTGGGATTAGTTTGGGGACTGATACAGGGCTATGGAGAGAGAGCGGGGGGTGCAGTGGGATTAGTTTGGGGACTCATACAGGGCTATGGGGAGAGAGCGTGGGGGGCAGTGGGATTACTTTGGGGACTGATACAGGGCTATGGGGAGAGAGAGCGGGGGGACAGTGGGATTAGTTTGGGGACTGATACAGGGCTATGGGGAGACAGCGGGAGACAGTGGGATTAGTTTGGGGACTGATACAGGGCTATGGGGAGAGAGTGGGGGGGGCAGTGGGATTAGTTTGGGGACTGATACAGGGCGATGGGGAGAGAGTGGGGACAGTGGGATTAGTTTGAGGACTGATACAGGGCTATGGGGGGAGAGAGCGGGGGGCAGTGGGATTAGTTTGGGGACTGATACAGGGCTATGTGGAGAGAGAGCGGGGGACAGTGGGATTAGTTTGGGGACGGATACAGGGCTATGGGGAGAGAGTGGGGACAGTGGGATTAGTTTGGGGACTGATACAGGGCTATGGAGAGAAAGAGCGGGGGACAGTGGGATTAGTTTGGGGACTGATACAGGGCTATGGGGAGAGAGGGGAAGGCAGTGGGATTAGTTTGGGGATTGATACAGGGCTGTGGGGAGAGAGCGGGGGGGCAGTGGGATTAGTTTGGGGACTGATTAGGGCTATGGGGAGAGAGCGGGGGGACAGTGGGATTAGTTTGGGGACTGATACAGCGCTATGGGGAGAGATCGGGGACAGTGGGATTAGTTTGGGGACTGATACAGGGCTATGGGGAGAGAGCGGGGGGACAGTGGGATTAGTTTGGGGACTGATACAGGGCTATGGGGAGAGAGCGGGGGGACAGTGGGATTAATTTGGGGACTGATACAGGGTTATGGGGAGAGAGCGGGGGGACAGTGGGATTATTTTGGGGACTGATACAGGGCTATGGGGAGAGAGCGGGGGGACAGTGGGATTAGTTTGGGTACTGATACAGCGCTATGGGGAGAGATCGGGGATAGTGGGATTAGTTTGGGGACTGATACAGGGCTATGGGGAGAGAGCGCGGGGACAGTGGGATTAGTTTGGGGACTGATACAGGGCTATGGGGAGAGAGAGCGGGGACAGTGGGATTAGTTTGGGGACTGATACAGGGCTATGGGGAGAGCGCGTGGACAGTGGGATTAGTTTGGGGACTGATACAGGGCAATGGGGAGAGAGCAGGGGGGACAGTGGGATTAGTTTGGGGACTGATACAGGGCTATGGGGAGAGAGCGGGGGTGGACAGTGGGATTAGTTTGGGGACTGACATAGGGCTATGCGGAGAGAGTGGGGGGGCAGTGGGAGTAGTTTGGGGACTGACACAGTGCTATGGGGAGAGAGTGAGGGGACAGTGGGATTAGTTTGGGGACTGATACAGGGCTATGGGGAGAGAGCGGGGGGCGCAGTGGGATTAGTTTGGGGACTGATACAGGGCTATGGGGAGAGAGTGGCGGGACAGTGGGATTAGCTTGGGGACTAATACAGGACTATGGGGAGAGAGCGGGGCAGTGTGATTAGTTTGGGGACTGATACAGGGCTATGGGGAGAGAGTGGGGGGAACAGTGGGATTAGTTTGGGGACTGATACAGGGCTATGGGGGGAGAGTGGGGGCAGTGGGATTAGTTTGGGGACTGATACAGGGCTATGGGGAGAGAGTGGGGGGACAGTGGGATTAGTTTGGGGACTGATACAGGGCTATGGGGTGAGAGAGCGGGGGACAGTGGGATTAGTTTGGTGACTGATACAGGGCTATGGGGAGAGAGTGGGGGACAGTGGGATTAGTTTGGGGACTGATACAGGGCTATGGGGAGAGAGCAGGGGGGCAGTGGGATTAGTCTGGGGACTGATACAGGGCTATGGGGAGAGAGCGGGGGGACAGTGGGATTAGTTTGGGGACTGATACAGGGCTATGGGGAGAGAGTGGGGACAGGGGGATTAGTTTGGGGACTGATACAGGGCTATGGGGAGAGAGCGGGGGGACAGTGGGATTAGTTTGGGGACTGATACAGGGCTATGCGGAGAGAGTGGGGGGGCAGTGGGATTAGTTTGGAGACTGATACAGGGCTATGGGGAGAGAGCGGGGGGACAGTGGGATTAGTTTGGGGACTGATACAGGGCTATGGGGAGAGAGTGGGGGGGCAGTGGGATTAGTTTGGGGACTGATACAGGGCTATGGGGAGAGAGCGGGGAAGGCAGTGGGATTAGTTTGGGGACTGATACAGGGCTATGGGGAGAGAGCGGGGGGCCTGTGGGATTAGTTTGGGGATGGATACAGGGCTATGGGGAGAGAACGGGGGGACAGTGGGATTAGTTTGGGGATGGATACAGGGCTATGGGGAGAGAGCAGGGGGGACAGTGGGATTAGTTTGAGGACTGATACAGGGCTATGGGGAGAGAGTGGGGGGGCAGTGGGATTAGTATGAGGACTGATACAGGGCTATGGGGAGAGAGAGTGGGGGCAGTGGGATTAGTTTGGGGATGGATACAGGGCTATGGGGAGAGAGCAGGGGGGACAGTGGGATTAGTTTGGGGACTGATACAGGGCTATGGGGAGAGAGCGGGGGGACAGTGGGATTAGTTTGGGGATGGATACAGGGCGAAGGGGAGAGAGCGGGGTGGGGGACAGTGGGATTAGTTTGGGGACTGACATAGGGCTATGCGGAGAGAGTGGGGGGGCAGTGGGAGTAGTTTGGGGACTGACACAGTGCTATGGGGAGAGAGCGGGGGGACAGTGGGATTAGTTTGGGGACTGATACAGGGCTATGGGGAGAGAGTGGGGGGACAGTGGGATTAGTTTGGGGACTGATAGAGGGCTATGGGGAGAGAGCGGGGGGACAGTGGGATTAGTTTGGGGACTGATACAGGGCTGTGGGGAGAGAGCCGGGGGACAGTGGTATTAGTTTGGGGACTGATACAGGGCTATGGGGAGAGAGAGCGGGGGACAGTGGGATTAGTTTGGTGACTGATACAGGGCTATGGGGAGAGAGCGGGGGGGGGGCAGTGGGATTAGTTTGGGGACTGATACAGGGCTATGGGGAGAGAGCGGGGGGAGACAGTGGGATTAGTTTGGGGACTGACATAGGGCTATGCGGAGAGAGTGGGGGGGCAGTGGGAGTAGTTTGGGGACTGACACAGTGCTATGGGGAGAGAGTGGGGGGACAGTGGGATTAGTTTGGGGACTGATACAGGGCTATGGGGAGAGAGCGGGGGACAGTGGGATTAGTTTGGGGACTGATACAGAGCTATGGGGAGAGAGCGGGGGGGCAGTGGGATTAGTTTGGGGACTGATACAGGGCTATGGGGAGAGAGTGGCGGGACAGTGGGATTAGTTTGGGGACTGATACAGGACAATGGGGAGAGAGCGGGGCAGTGCGATTAGTTTGGGGACTGATACAGGGCTATGGGGAGAGAGTGGGGGGACAGTGGGATTAGTTTGGGGACTGATACAGGGCTGTGGGGAGAGAGCCGGGGGACAGTGGTATTAGTTTGGGGACTGATACAGGGCTATGGGGAGAGAGAGCGGGGGACAGTGGGATTAGTTTGGTGACTGATACAGGGCTATGGGGAGAGAGCGGGGGGGGCAGTGGGATTAGTTTGGGGACTGATACAGGGCTATGGGAAGAGAGCGGGGGGGGGCAGTGGGATTAGTTTGGGAACTGATACAGGGCTATGGGGAGAGAGCGGGGGGACAGTGGGATTAGTTTGGGGACTGATACAGGGCTATGGGGAGAGAGTGGGGGGGCCGTGGGATTAGTTTGGGGACTGATACAGGGCTATGGGGAGAGAGCGGGGGGGCAGTGGGATTAGTTTGGGGACTGATACAGGGCTATGGGGAGAGAGTGGGGGGGCAGTGGGATTAGTTTGGGGACTGATACAGGGCTATGGGGAGAGAGCGGGGAAGGCAGTGGGATTAGTTTGGGGACTGATACAGGGCTCTGGGGAGAGAGCGGGGGGACAGTGGGATTAGTTTGGGGATGGATACAGGGCTATGGGGAGAGAGCGGGGGGACAGTGGGATTAGTTTGGGGACTGATACAGGGCTATGGGGAGAGAGCGGGGGGACAGTGGGATTAGTTTGGGGACTGATACAGGGCTATGGGGAGAGAGCGGGGGGACAGTGGGATTAGTTTGGGGACTGATACAGGGCTATGGGGAGAGAGCAGGCACAGTGGGATTAGTTTGGGGACTGACACAGGGTAATGGGGAGAGAGTGGGGGGCAGTGGGATTAGTTTGGGGACTGATACAGGGCTATAGGGAGAGAGCGGGGGACAGTGGGATTAGTTTGGGGACTGATACAGGGCTATGAGGAGAGAGCGGGGACAGTGGGATTAGTTTGGGGACTGATACAGGGCTAAGGGGAGAGAGCGGGGGCAGTGAGATTAGTTTGGGGACTGATACAGGGCTATGGGGAGAAAGAGCGGGGGACAGTGGGATTAGTTTGGGGACTGATACAGGGCTATGGGGAGAGAGGGGAAGGCAGTGGGATTAGTTTGGGGATTGATACAGGGCTGTGGGGAGAGAGCAGGGGGACAGTGGGATTAGTTTGGGGACTGATATAGCGCTATGGGGAGAGAGTGGGGGGGCAGTGGGATTAGCTTGGGGACTGATACAGGGCTATGGGGAGAGAGCGGGGGGGGGCAGTGGGATTAGTTTGGGGACTGATATAGGGCTATGGGGAGAGCGCGGGGGGGGGCAGTGGGATTAGTTTGGGGACTGACACAGGGCTATGGGGAGAGCGCGGGGAGCGCAGTGGGATTAGTTTGGGGACTGATACAGGGCTATGGGGAGAGAGAGCGGGGACAGTGGGATTAGTTTGGGGACTGATACAGGGCTATGGGGAGAGAGTGGGGACAGGGGGATTAGTTTGGGGACTGGTACAGGGCTATGGGGAGAGAGAGTGGGGGCAGTGGGATTAGTTTGGGAACTGATACAGGGCTGTGGGGAGAGAGTGGGGGGACAGTGGGATTAGTTTGGGGACTGATACAGGGCTATGGGGAGAGAGTGGGGGGACAGTGGGATTAGTTTGGGGACTGATACAGGGCTATGCGGAGAGAGCGGGGGGACAGTGGGATTAGTTTGGGGACTGATACAGGGCTATGGGGAGAGAGAGCGGAGGACAGTGGGATTAGTTTGGGGACTGATACAGGGCTTTGGGGAGAGAGAGCGGGGGACAGTGGGATTAGTTTGGGGACTGATACAGGGCTATGGGGAGAGAGCGGGGGGACAGTGGGATTAGTTTGGGGACTGATACAGGGCTATGCGGAGAGAGCGGGGGGACAGTGGGATTAGTTTGGGGACTGATACAGGGCTATGGGGAGAGAGTGGGGGGACAGTGGGATTAGTTTGGGGACTGATACAGGGCTATGGGGAGAGAGCGGGGAAGGCAGTGGGATTAGTTTGGGGACTGATACAGGGCTATGGGGAGAGAGCGGGGGGCCAGTGGGATTAGTTTGGGGATGGATACAGGGCTATGGGGAGAGAGCGGGGGGACAGTGGGATTAGTTTGGGGATGGATACAGGGCTATGGGGAGAGAGCAGGGGGGACAGTGGGATTAGTTTGAGGACTGATACAGGGCTATGGGGAGAGAGTGGGGGGGCAGTGGGATTAGTGTGGGGACTGATACAGGGCTATGGGGAGAGAGAGTGGGGGCAGTGGGATTAGTTTGGGGATGGATACAGGGCTATGGGGAGAGAGCGGGGGGAAAGTGGGATTAGGTTGGGGACTGATACAGGGCTATGGGGAGAGAGCGGGGGGGGGGACAGTGGGATTAGTTCGGGGACTGATACAGGGCGATGGGGAGAGAGAGCGGGGGACAGTGGGATTAGTTTGGGGACTGACATTGGGCTATGCGGAGAGAGTGGGGGGGCAGTGGGAGTAGTTTGGGGACTGACACAGTGCTATGGGGAGAGAGTGGGGGGACAGTGGGATTAGTTTGGGGACTGAAACAGGGCTATGGGGAGAGAGCGGGGGGGGTAGTGGGATTAGTTTGGGGACTGATACAGGGCTATGGGGAGAGAGTGGGGGGACAGTGGGATTAGTTTGGGGACTGATACAGGACTATGGAGAGAGAGCGGGGCAGTGTGATTAGTTTGGGGACTGATACAGGGCTATGGGGAGAGAGTGGGGGGACAGTGGGATTAGTTTGGGGACTGATACAGGGCTATGGGGAGAGAGTGGGGGCAGTGGGATTATTTTGGAGACTGATACAGGGCTATGGGGAGAGAGTGGTGGGACAGTGGGATTAGTTTGGGGACTGATACAGGGCTATGGGGAGAGAGCGGGGGACAGTGGGATTAGTTTGGTGACTGATACAGGGCTATGGGGAGAGTGCGGGGGGGGGCAGTGGGATTAGTTTGGGGACTGATACAGGGCTATGGGAAGAGAGCGGGGGGGCAGTGGGATTAGTTTGGGGACTGATACAGGGCTATGGGGAGAGAGTGGGGGGGCAGTGGGATTAGTATGGGGACTGATACAGGGCTATTGGGAGAGAGAGTGGGGGCAGTGGGATTAGTTTGGGGATGGATACAGGACTATGGGGAGAGAGTAGGGGGGACAGTGGGATTAGTTTGGGGACTGATACAGGGCTATGGGGAGAGAGCGGGGGGGCAGTGGGATTAGTTTGGGGACTGATACAGGGCTATGGGGAGAGAGTGGGGGGGCAGTGGGATTAGTATGGGGACTGATACAGGGCTATGGGGAGAGAGAGTGGGGGCAGTGGGATTAGTTTGGGGATGGATACAGGACTATGGGGAGAGCGGGGGGACAGTGGGATTAGTTTGGGGATGGATACAGGGCTAAGGGGAGAGAGCGGGGGGGGAACAGTGGGATTAGTTTGGGGACTGATACAGGGCTATGGGGAGAGAGCGGGGGGGGCAGTGGGATTCGTTTGGGGACTGATACAGGGCTATGGGGAGAGAGTGGCGGGACAGTGGGATTAGTTTGGGGACTGATACAGGACTATGGGGAGAGAGCGGGGCAGTGTGATTAGTTTGGGGACTGATACAGGGCAATGGGGAGAGAGTGGGGGGACAGTGGGATTAGTTTGGGGACTGATACAGGGCTATGGGGAGAGAGTGGGGGGGCAGTGGGAGTAGTTTGGGGACTGACACAGTGCTATGGGGAGAGAGTGGGGGGACAGTGGGATTAGTTTGGGGACTGATACAGGGCTATGGGGAGAGAGCGGGGGACAGTGGGATTAGTTTGGGGACTGATACAGAGCTATGGGGAGAGAGCGGGGGGGCAGTGGGATTAGTTTGGGGACTGATACAGGGCTATGGGGAGAGAGTGGCGGGACAGTGGGATTAGTTTGGGGACTGATACAGGACAATGGGGAGAGAGCGGGGCAGTGCGATTAGTTTGGGGACTGATACAGGGCTATGGGGAGAGAGTGGGGGGACAGTGGGATTAGTTTGGGGACTGATACAGGGCTGTGGGGAGAGAGCCGGGGGACAGTGGTATTAGTTTGGGGACTGATACAGGGCTATGGGGAGAGAGAGCGGGGGACAGTGGGATTAGTTTGGTGACTGATACAGGGCTATGGGGAGAGAGCGGGGGGGGCAGTGGGATTAGTTTGGGGACTGATACAGGGCTATGGGAAGAGAGCGGGGGGGGGCAGTGGGATTAGTTTGGGAACTGATACAGGGCTATGGGGAGAGAGCGGGGGGACAGTGGGATTAGTTTGGGGACTGATACAGGGCTATGGGGAGAGAGTGGGGGGGCCGTGGGATTAGTTTGGGGACTGATACAGGGCTATGGGGAGAGAGCGGGGGGGCAGTGGGATTAGTTTGGGGACTGATACAGGGCTATGGGGAGAGAGTGGGGGGGCAGTGGGATTAGTTTGGGGACTGATACAGGGCTATGGGGAGAGAGCGGGGAAGGCAGTGGGATTAGTTTGGGGACTGATACAGGGCTCTGGGGAGAGAGCGGGGGGACAGTGGGATTAGTTTGGGGATGGATACAGGGCTATGGGGAGAGAGCGGGGGGACAGTGGGATTAGTTTGGGGACTGATACAGGGCTATGGGGAGAGAGCGGGGGGACAGTGGGATTAGTTTGGGGACTGATACAGGGCTATGGGGAGAGAGCGGGGGGACAGTGGGATTAGTTTGGGGACTGATACAGGGCTATGGGGAGAGAGCAGGCACAGTGGGATTAGTTTGGGGACTGACACAGGGTAATGGGGAGAGAGTGGGGGGCAGTGGGATTAGTTTGGGGACTGATACAGGGCTATAGGGAGAGAGCGGGGGACAGTGGGATTAGTTTGGGGACTGATACAGGGCTATGAGGAGAGAGCGGGGACAGTGGGATTAGTTTGGGGACTGATACAGGGCTAAGGGGAGAGAGCGGGGGCAGTGAGATTAGTTTGGGGACTGATACAGGGCTATGGGGAGAAAGAGCGGGGGACAGTGGGATTAGTTTGGGGACTGATACAGGGCTATGGGGAGAGAGGGGAAGGCAGTGGGATTAGTTTGGGGATTGATACAGGGCTGTGGGGAGAGAGCAGGGGGACAGTGGGATTAGTTTGGGGACTGATATAGCGCTATGGGGAGAGAGTGGGGGGGCAGTGGGATTAGCTTGGGGACTGATACAGGGCTATGGGGAGAGAGCGGGGGGGGGCAGTGGGATTAGTTTGGGGACTGATACAGGGCTATGGGGAGAGCGCGGGGGGGGGCAGTGGGATTAGTTTGGGGACTGACACAGGGCTATGGGGAGAGAGCGGGGAGCGCAGTGGGATTAGTTTGGGGACTGATACAGGGCTATGGGGAGAGAGAGCGGGGGCAGTGGGATTAGTTTGGGGACTGATACAGGGCTGTGGGGAGAGAGCAGGGGACAGTGGGATTAGTTTGGGGACTGATACAGGGCTATGGGGAGAGAGTGGGGACAGGGGGATTAGTTTGGGAACTGGTACAGGGCTATGGGGAGAGAGAGTGGGGGCAGTGGGATTAGTTTGGGAACTGATACAGGGCTGTGGGGAGAGAGTGGGGGGACAGTGGGATTAGTTTGGGGACTGATACAGGGCTATGGGGAGAGAGTGGGGGGACAGTGGGATTAGTTTGGGGACTGATACAGGGCTATGCGGAGAGAGCGGGGGGACAGTGGGATTAGTTTGGGGACTGATACAGGGCTATGGGGAGAGAGTGGGGGGACAGTGGGATTAGTTTGGGGACTGATACAGGGCTATGGGGAGAGAGAGCGGAGGACAGTGGGATTAGTTTGGGGACTGATACAGGGCTTTGGGGAGAGAGAGCGGGGGACAGTGGGATTAGTTTGGGGACTGATACAGGGCTATGGGGAGAGAGCGGGGGGACAGTGGGATTAGTTTGGGGACTGATACAGGGCTATGCGGAGAGAGCGGGGGGACAGTGGGATGAGTTTGGGGACTGATACAGGGCTATGGGGAGAGAGTGGGGGGACAGTGGGATTAGTTTGGGGACTGATACAGGGCTATGGGGAGAGAGCGGGGAAGGCAGTGGGATTAGTTTGGGGACTGATACAGGGCTATGGGGAGAGAGCGGGGGGCCAGTGGGATTAGTTTGGGGATGGATACAGGGCTATGGGGAGAGAGCGGGGGGACAGTGGGATTAGTTTGGGGATGGATACAGGGCTATGGGGAGAGAGCAGGGGGGACAGTGGGATTAGTTTGAGGACTGATACAGGGCTATGGGGAGAGAGTGGGGGGGCAGTGGGATTAGTGTGGGGACTGATACAGGGCTATGGGGAGAGAGAGTGGGGGCAGTGGGATTAGTTTGGGGATGGATACAGGGCTATGGGGAGAGAGCGGGGGGAAAGTGGGATTAGGTTGTGGACTGATACAGGGCTATGGGGAGAGAGCGGGGGGGGGGACAGTGGGATTAGTTCGGGGACTGATACAGGGCGATGGGGAGAGAGAGCGGGGGACAGTGGGATTAGTTTGGGGACTGACATTGGGCTATGCGGAGAGAGTGGGGGGGCAGTGGGAGTAGTTTGGGGACTGACACAGTGCTATGGGGAGAGAGTGGGGGGACAGTGGGATTAGTTTGGGGACTGAAACAGGGCTATGGGGAGAGAGCGGGGGGGGTAGTGGGATTAGTTTGGGGACTGATACAGGGCTATGGGGAGAGAGTGGGGGGACAGTGGGATTAGTTTGGGGACTGATACAGGACTATGGAGAGAGAGCGGGGCAGTGTGATTAGTTTGGGGACTGATACAGGGCTATGGGGAGAGAGTGGGGGGACAGTGGGATTAGTTTGGGGACTGATACAGGGCTATGGGGAGAGAGTGGGGGCAGTGGGATTATTTTGGAGACTGATACAGGGCTATGGGGAGAGAGTGGTGGGACAGTGGGATTAGTTTGGGGACTGATACAGGGCTATGGGGAGAGAGCGGGGGACAGTGGGATTAGTTTGGTGACTGATACAGGGCTATGGGGAGAGTGCGGGGGGGGGCAGTGGGATTAGTTTGGGGACTGATACAGGGCTATGGGAAGAGAGCGGGGGGGCAGTGGGATTAGTTTGGGGACTGATACAGGGCTATGGGGAGAGAGTGGGGGGGCAGTGGGATTAGTATGGGGACTGATACAGGGCTATTGGGAGAGAGAGTGGGGGCAGTGGGATTAGTTTGGGGATGGATACAGGACTATGGGGAGAGAGTAGGGGGGACAGTGGGATTAGTTTGGGGACTGATACAGGGCTATGGGGAGAGAGCGGGGGGGCAGTGGGATTAGTTTGGGGACTGATACAGGGCTATGGGGAGAGAGTGGGGGGGCAGTGGGATTAGTATGGGGACTGATACAGGGCTATGGGGAGAGAGAGTGGGGGCAGTGGGATTAGTTTGGGGATGGATACAGGACTATGGGGAGAGCGGGGGGACAGTGGGATTAGTTTGGGGATGGATACAGGGCTAAGGGGAGAGAGCGGGGGGGGAACAGTGGGATTAGTTTGGGGACTGATACAGGGCTATGGGGAGAGAGCGGGGGGGGCAGTGGGATTAGTTTGGGGACTGATACAGGGCTATGGGGAGAGAGTGGCGGGACAGTGGGATTAGTTTGGGGACTGATACAGGACTATGGGGAGAGAGCGGGGCAGTGTGATTAGTTTGGGGACTGATACAGGGCAATGGGGAGAGAGTGGGGGGACAGTGGGATTAGTTTGGGGACTGATACAGGGCTATGGGGAGAGAGTGGGGGGACAGTGGGATAAGTTTGGGGACTGATACAGGGCTGTGGGGAGAGAGAGCGGGGGACAGTGGGATTAGTTTGGTGACTGATACAGGGCTATGGGGAGAGAGCGGGGGGGGCAGTGGGATTAGTTTGGGGACTGATACAGGGCTATGGGGAGAGAGCGGGGGGGGCAGTGGGATTAGTTTGGGGACTGATACAGGGCTATGGGGAGAGAGTGGGGGACAGTGGGATTAGTTTGGGGACTGATACTGGGCTATGGGGAGAGAGCGGGGGGGGGGGCAGTGGGATTAGTTTGGGGACTGATACAGGGCTATGGGGAGAGCGGGGGACAGTGGGATTAGTTTGGGGACTGATACAGGGCTATGGGGAGAGAGCGGGGGCAGTGGGATTAGTTTGGGGACTGATACAGGGCTATGGGGAGAGAGCGGGGTGGACAGTGGGATTAGTTTGGGGACAGATACAGGGCTATGGGGAGAGAGCAGGAGGGACAGTGGGATTAGTTTGACGACTGATACAGGGCTATGGGGCGAGAGTGGGGGGGCAGTGGGATTAGTTTGGGGACTGATACAGGGCTATGGGGAGAGAGCGGGGGGACAGTGGGATTAATTTGGGAATGGATACAGGGCTATGGGGAGAGAGCAGGGGGGACAGTGGGATTAGTTTGAGTTCTGATACAGGGCTATGGGGAGAGAGTGGGGGGACAGTGGGATTAGTTTGGGGACTGATACAGGGCTATGGGGAGAGTGAGCGGGGGACAGTGGGATTATTTTGGTGACTGATACAGGGCTATGGGGAGAGAGCGGGGGGGGGTGCAGTGGGATTAGTTTGGGGACTGATACAGGGCTATGGGAAGAGAGCGGGGGGGGCAGTGGGATTAGTTTGGGGACTGATACAGGGCTGTGGGGAGAGAGCAGGGGGACAGTGGGATTAGTTTGGGGACTGATACAGGGCTATGGGGAGAGAGCGGGGGGACAGTGGGATTAGTTTGGGGACTGATACAGGGCTATGGGGAGAGAGCGGGGGGACAGTGGGATTAGTTTGGGGACTGATACAGGGCTATGGGGAGAGAGCGGGGGCAGTGGGATTAGTTTGGGGACTGATACAGGGTTATGGGGAGAGAGCGGGGGGACAGTGGGATTAGTTTGGGGACTGATACAGGGCTATGGGGAGAGCGGGGGGGCAGTGGGATTTGTTTGGGGACTGATACAGGGCTATGGGGAGAGAGTGGGGGGGCAGTGGGATTAGTATGGGGACTGATACAGGGCTATGGGGAGAGAGAGTGGGGGCAGTGGGATTAGTTTGGGGACTGATACAGGGCTATGGGGAGAGAGCGGGGGGGGGCAGTGGGATTAGTTTGGGGACTGATACAGGGCTATGGGGAGAGAGCGGGGGGGCAGTGGGATTAGTTTGGGGACTGATACAGGGCTATGGGGAGAGAGCGGGGGACAGTGGGATTAGTTTGGGGACAGATACAGGGCTATGGGGAGAGAGCGGGGGGACAGTGGGATTAGTTTGGGGACTGATACAGGGCTATGGGGAGAGAGAGTGGGGGCAGTGGGATTAGTTTGGGGACTGATACAGGGCTATGGGGCGAGAGTGGGGGGGCAGTGGGATTAGTATGGGGACTGATACAGGGATATAGGGAGAGAGAGTGGGGGCAGTGGGATTAGTTTGGGGACTGATACAGGGCTATGGGGAGAGAGCGGGGGGACAGTGGGATTAGTTTGGGAATGGATACAGGGCTATGGGGAAAGAGCAGGGGGGACAGTGGGATTAGTTTGGGGACTGATACAGGGCTATGGGGAGAGAGTGGGGGGACAGTGGGATTAGTTTGGGGACTGATGCAGGGCTATGGGGAGAGAGAGCGGGGGACAATGGGATTAGTTTGGTGACTGATACAGGGCTATGGGGAGAGAGCGGGGGGTGGGCAGTGGGATTAGTTTGGGGACTGATACAGGGCTATGGGAAGAGAGCGGGGGGGGCAGTGGGATTAGTTTGGGGACTGATACAGTGCTGTGGGGAGAGAGCAGGGACAGTGGGATTAGTTTGGGAACTGATACAGGGCGATGGGGAGAGAGCGGGGGGGGCAGTGGGATTAGTTTGGGGACTGATACAGGGCTATGGGGAGAGAGCGGGGGGGCAGTGGGATTAGTTTGGGGACTGATACAGGGCTATGGGGAGAGCGGGGGACAGTGGGATTAGTTTGGGGACTGATACAGGGCTATGGGGAGAGCAGGGGGGACAGTGGGATTAGTTTGGGGACTGATACAGGGCTATGGGGAGAGAGCGGGGGGACAGTGGGATTAGTTTGGGAATGGATACAGGGCTATGGAGAGAGAGCAGGGTGGACAGTGGGATTAGTTTGAGTTCTGATACAGGGCTATGGGGAGAGAGTGGGGGGGCAGTGGGATTAGTTTGGGGACTGATACAGGGCTATGGGGAGAGAACGGGGGCAGTGGGATTAGTTTGGGGACTGATACAGGGCTATGGGGAGAGAGCGTGGGGGGCAGTGGGATTAGTTTGGGGACTGATACAGGGCTGTGGGGAGAGAGCAGGGACAGTGGGATTAGTTTGGGGACTGATACAGGGCTATGGGGCGAGAGCTGGAGGGGCAGTGGGATTAGTTTGGGGACTGATACAGGGCTATGGGGAGAGAGCGGGGGGGGGCAGTGGGATTAGTTTGGGGACTGATACAGGGCCATGGGGAGAGAGCGGGGGGGCCAGTGGGATTAATTTGGGGACTGATACAGGGCTATGGGGAGAGAGCGGGGGGACAGTGGGATTAGTTTGGGGACTGATACAGGGCTATGGGGAGAGAGCGGGGGCAGTGGGATTAGTTTGGGGACTGATACAGGGTTATGGGGAGAGAGCGGGGGGACAGTGGGATTAGTTTGGGGACTGATACAGGGCTATGGGGAGAGCGGGGGGGCAGTGGGATTTGTTTGGGGACTGATACAGGGCTATGGGGAGAGAGTGGGGGGGCAGTGGGATTAGTATGGGGACTGATACAGGGCTATGGGGAGAGAGAGTGGGGGCAGTGGGATTAGTTTGGGGACTGATACAGGGCTATGGGGAGAGAGCGGGGGGGGGGCAGTGGGATTAGTTTGGGGACTGATACAGGGCTATGGGGAGAGAGCGGGGGGGCAGTGGGATTAGTTTGGGGACTGATACAGGGCTATGGGGAGAGAGCGGGGGACAGTGGGATTAGTTTGGGGACAGATACAGGGCTATGGGGAGAGAGCGGGGGGACAGTGGGATTAGTTTGGGGACTGATACAGGGCTATGGGGAGAGAGAGTGGGGGCAGTGGGATTAGTTTGGGGACTGATACAGGGCTATGGGGCGAGAGTGGGGGGGCAGTGGGATTAGTATGGGGACTGATACAGGGATATAGGGAGAGAGAGTGGGGGCAGTGGGATTAGTTTGGGGACTGATACAGGGCTATGGGGAGAGAGCGGGGGGACAGTGGGATTAGTTTGGGAATGGATACAGGGCTATGGGGAAAGAGCAGGGGGGACAGTGGGATTAGTTTGGGGACTGATACAGGGCTATGGGGAGAGAGTGGGGGGACAGTGGGATTAGTTTGGGGACTGATGCAGGGCTATGGGGAGAGAGAGCGGGGGACAATGGGATTAGTTTGGTGACTGATACAGGGCTATGGGGAGAGAGCGGGGGGTGGGCAGTGGGATTAGTTTGGGGACTGATACAGGGCTATGGGGAGAGAGCGGGGGGGCAGTGGGATTAGTTTGGGGACTGATACAGGGCTATGGGGAGAGCGGGGGACAGTGGGATTAGTTTGGGGACTGATACAGGGCTATGGGGAGAGCAGGGGGGACAGTGGGATTAGTTTGGGGACTGATACAGGGCTATGGGGAGAGAGCGGGGGGACAGTGGGATTAGTTTGGGAATGGATACAGGGCTATGGAGAGAGAGCAGGGTGGACAGTGGGATTAGTTTGAGTTCTGATACAGGGCTATGGGGAGAGAGTGGGGGGGCAGTGGGATTAGTTTGGGGACTGATACAGGGCTATGGGGAGAGAACGGGGGCAGTGGGATTAGTTTGGGGACTGATACAGGGCTATGGGGAGAGAGCGTGGGGGGCAGTGGGATTAGTTTGGGGACTGATACAGGGCTGTGGGGAGAGAGCAGGGACAGTGGGATTAGTTTGGGGACTGATACAGGGCTATGGGGCGAGAGCTGGAGGGGCAGTGGGATTAGTTTGGGGACTGATACAGGGCTATGGGGAGAGAGCGGGGGGGGGCAGTGGGATTAGTTTGGGGACTGATACAGGGCCATGGGGAGAGAGCGGGGGGGCCAGTGGGATTAATTTGGGGACTGATACAGGGCTATGGGGAGAGAGCGGGGGGACAGTGGGATTAGTTTGGGGATGGATACAGGGCTATGGGGAGAGAGCAGGGGGGACAGTGGGATTAGTTTGAGGACTGATACAGGGCTATGGGGAGAGAGTGGGGGGGCAGTGGGATTAGTATGGGGACTGATACAGGGCTATGGGGAGAGAGCGGGGGAAAGTGGGATTAGGTTGGGGACTGATACAGGGCTATGGGGAGAGAGCGGGGGGGGGACAGTGGGATTAGTTCGGGGACTGATACAGGGCTATGCGGAGAGAGCGGGGGGACAGTGGGATTAGTTTGGGGATGGATACAGGGCTATGGGGAGAGAGCAGGGGGGACAGTGGGATTAGTTTGAGGACTGATACAGGGCTATGGGGAGAGAGTGGGGGGGCAGTGGGATTAGTATGGGGACTGATACAGGGCTATGGGGAGAGAGCGGGGGAAAGTGGGATTAGGTTGGGGACTGATACAGGGCTATGGGGAGAGCGGGGGGACAGTGGGATTAGTTCGGGGACTGATACAGGGCGATGGGGAGAGAGAGCGGGGGACAGTGGGATTAGTTTGGGGACTGACATTGGGCTATGCGGAGAGAGTGGGGGGGCAGTGGGAGTAGTTTGGGGACTGACACAGTGCTATGGGGAGAGAGTGGGGGGATAGTGGGATTAGTTTGGGGACTGAAACAGGGCTATGGGGAGAGAGCGGGGGGGTAGTGGGATTAGTTTGGGGACTGATACAGGGCTATGGGGAGAGAGTGGCGGGACAGTGTGATTAGTTTGGGGACTGATACAGGGCTATGGGGAGAGAGTGGGGGGACATTGGGATTAGTTTGGGGACTGATACAGGGCTATGGGGAGAGAGTGGGGGCAGTGTGATTATTTTGGAGACTGATACAGGGCTATGGGGAGAGAGTGGGGGGACAGTGGGATTAGTTTGGGGACTGATACAGGGCTATGGGGAGAGAGCGGGGGACAGTGGGATTAGTTTGGTGACTGATACAGGGCTATGGGGAGAGTGCGGGGGGGGGGCAGTGGGATTAGTTTGGGGACTGATACAGGGCTGTGGGAAGAGAGCGGGGGGGCAGTGGGATTAGTTTGGGGACTGATACAGGGCTATGGGGAGAGAGTGGGGGGGCCGTGGGATTAGTATGGGGACTGATACAGGGCTATGGGGAGAGAGAGTGGGGGCAGTGGGATTAGTTTGGGGATGGATACAGGACTATGGGGAGAGAGTAGGGGGGACAGTGGGATTAGTTTGGGGACTGATACAGGGCTATGGGGAGAGAGCGGGGGGCAGTGGGATTAGTTTGGGGACTGATACAGGGCTATGGGGAGAGAGTGGGGGGGCAGTGGGATTAGTATGGGGACTGATACAGGGCTATGGGGAGAGAGAGTGGTGGCAGTGGGATTAGTTTGGGGATGGATACAGGACTATGGGGAGAGAGTGGGGGGACAGTGGGATTAGTTTGGGGATGGATACAGGGCTAAGGGGAGAGAGCGGGGGGGGAACAGTGGGATTAGTTTGGGGACTGATACAGGGCTATGGGGAGAGAGCGGGGGGTGCAGTGGGATTAGTTTGGGGACTGATACAGGGCTATGGGGAGAGAGTGGCGGGACAGTGGGATTAGTTTGGGGACTGATACAGGACTATGGGGAGAGAGCGGGGCAGTGTGATTAGTTTGGGGACTGATACAGGGCAATGGGGAGAGAGTGGGGGGACAGTGGGATTAGTTTGGGGACTGATACAGGGCTATGGGGAGAGAGTGGGGGGACAGTGGGATAAGTTTGGGGACTGATACAGGGCTGTGGGGAGAGAGAGCGGGGGACAGTGGGATTAGTTTGGTGACTGATACAGGGCTATGGGGAGAGAGCGGGGGGGCAGTGGGATTAGTTTGGGGACTGATACAGGGCTATGGGGAGAGCGCGGGGGGGGGCAGTGGGATTAGTTTGGGGACTGATACAGGGCTATGGGGAGAGAGTGGGAGACAGTGGGATTAGTTTGGGGACTGATACTGGGCTATGGGGAGAGAGCGGGGGGGGGGCAGTGGGATTAGTTTGGGGACTGATACAGGGCTATGGGGAGAGCGGGGGACAGTGGGATTAGTTTGGGGACTGATACAGGGCTATGGGGAGAGAGCGGGGGCAGTGGGATTAGTTTGGGGACTGATACAGGGCTATGGGGAGAGAGCGGGGGGGACAGTGGGATTAGTTTGGGGACAGATACAGGGCTATGGGGAGAGAGCAGGGGGGACAGTGGGATTAGTTTGACGACTGATACAGGGCTATGGGGCGAGAGTGGGGGGGCAGTGGGATTAGTTTGGGGACTGATACAGGGCTATGGGGAGAGAGCGGGGGGACAGTGGGATTAATTTGGGAATGGATACAGGGCTATGGGGAGAGAGCAGGGGGGACAGTGGGATTAGTTTGAGTTCTGATACAGGGCTATGGGGAGAGAGTGGGGGGACAGTGGGATTAGTTTGGGGACTGATACAGGGCTATGGGGAGAGAACGGGGGCAGTGGGATTAGTTTGGGGACTGATACAGGGCTATCGGGAGAGAGCGGGGAAGGCAGTGGGATTAGTTTGGGGATGGATGCAGGGCTATGGGGAGAGAGCGGGGGTGGGGGGACAGTGTGATTAGTTTGGGGACTGATATAGGGCTATGGGGAGAGAGTGGGGGCAGTGGGATTAGTTTGGGGACTGAGACAGGGCTATGGGGAGAGAGTGGGGGGACAGTGGGATTAGTTTGGGGACTGATACAGGGCTATGGGGAGAGAGCGTGGGGGGCAGTGGGATTAGTTTGGGGACTGATACAGGGCTATGGGGAGACAGCGGGGGGGGGGGGGGCAGTGGGATTAGTTTGGGTACTGATACAGGGCCATGGGGAGAGCGGGGGACAGTGGGATTAGTTTGGGGACTGATACAGGGCTATGGGGAGAGAGCGGGGGCAGTGGGATTAGTTTGGGGACTGATACAGGGCTATGGGGAGAGAGCAGGGGGGACAGTGGGTTTAGTTTGAGGACTGATACAGGGCTATGGGGAGAGAGTGGGGGGGCAGTGGGATTAGTATGGGGACTGATACAGGGCTATGGGGAGAGAGAGTGGGGGCAGTGGCATTAGTTTGGGGACTGATACAGGGCTATGGGGAGAGAGCGGGGGGACAGTGGGATTAGTTTGGGAATGGATACAGGGCTATGGGGAGAGAGCAGGGGGGACAGTGGGATTAGTTTGAGTTCTGATACAGGGCTATGGGGAGAGAGTGGGGGGGCAGTGGGATTAGTTTGGGGACTGATACAGGGCTATGGGGAGAGAACGGGGGCAGTGGGATTAGTTTGGGGACTGATACAGGGCTATGGGGAGAGAGCGGGGAAGGCAGTGGGATTAGTTTGGGGACTGATACAGGGCTATGGGGAGAGAGCGGGGGGACAGTGGGATTAGTTTGGGGATGGATACAGGGCTATGGGGAGAGAGCGGGGGGGGGGGTACAGTGTGATTAGTTTGGGGACTGATACAGGGCTATGGGGAGAGAGTGGGGGGACATTGGGATTAGTTTGGGGACTGATACAGGGCTATGGGGAGAGAGTGGGGGCAGTGTGATTATTTTGGAGACTGATACAGGGCTATGGGGAGAGAGTGGGGGGACAGTGGGATTAGTTTGGGGACTGATACAGGGCTATGGGGAGAGAGCGGGGGACAGTGGGATTAGTTTGGTGACTGATACAGGGCTATGGGGAGAGTGCGGGGGGGGGGCAGTGGGATTAGTTTGGGGACTGATACAGGGCTGTGGGAAGAGAGCGGGGGGGCAGTGGGATTAGTTTGGGGACTGATACAGGGCTATGGGGAGAGAGTGGGGGGGCAGTGGGATTAGTATGGGGACTGATACAGGGCTATGGGGAGAGAGAGTGGTGGCAGTGGGATTAGTTTGGGGATGGATACAGGACTATGGGGAGAGAGTGGGGGGACAGTGGGATTAGTTTGGGGATGGATACAGGGCTAAGGGGAGAGAGCGGGGGGGGAACAGTGGGATTAGTTTGGGGACTGATACAGGGCTATGGGGAGAGAGCGGGGGGTGCAGTGGGATTAGTTTGGGGACTGATACAGGGCTATGGGGAGAGAGTGGCGGGACAGTGGGATTAGTTTGGGGACTGATACAGGACTATGGGGAGAGAGCGGGGCAGTGTGATTAGTTTGGGGACTGATACAGGGCAATGGGGAGAGAGTGGGGGGACAGTGGGATTAGTTTGGGGACTGATACAGGGCTATGGGGAGAGAGTGGGGGGACAGTGGGATAAGTTTGGGGACTGATACAGGGCTGTGGGGAGAGAGAGCGGGGGACAGTGGGATTAGTTTGGTGACTGATACAGGGCTATGGGGAGAGAGCGGGGGGGCAGTGGGATTAGTTTGGGGACTGATACAGGGCTATGGGGAGAGAGCGGGGGGGGGCAGTGGGATTAGTTTGGGGACTGATACAGGGCTATGGGGAGAGAGTGGGAGACAGTGGGATTAGTTTGGGGACTGATACTGGGCTATGGGGAGAGAGCGGGGGGGGGGCAGTGGGATTAGTTTGGGGACTGATACAGGGCTATGGGGAGAGCGGGGGACAGTGGGATTAGTTTGGGGACTGATACAGGGCTATGGGGAGAGAGCGGGGGCAGTGGGATTAGTTTGGGGACTGATACAGGGTTATGGGGAGAGAGCGGGGGGGACAGTGGGATTAGTTTGGGGACAGATACAGGGCTATGGGGAGAGAGCAGGGGGGACAGTGGGATTAGTTTGACGACTGATACAGGGCTATGGGGCCAGAGTGGGGGGGCTGTGGGATTAGTTTGGGGACTGATACAGGGCTATGGGGAGAGAGCGGGGGGACAGTGGGATTAATTTGGGAATGGATACAGGGCTATGGGGAGAGAGCAGGGGGGACAGTGGGATTAGTTTGAGTTCTGATACAGGGCTATGGGGAGAGAGTGGGGGGACAGTGGGATTAGTTTGGGGACTGATACAGGGCTATGGGGAGAGAACGGGGGCAGTGGGATTAGTTTGGGGACTGATACAGGGCTATCGGGAGAGAGCGGGGAAGGCAGTGGGATTAGTTTGGGGATGGATGCAGGGCTATGGGGAGAGAGCGGGGGTGGGGGGACAGTGTGATTAGTTTGGGGACTGATATAGGGCTATGGGGAGAGAGTGGGGGCAGTGGGATTAGTTTGGGGACTGAGACAGGGCTATGGGGAGAGAGTGGGGGGACAGTGGGATTAGTTTGGGGACTGATACAGGGCTATGGGGAGAGAGCGTGGGGGGCAGTGGGATTAGTTTGGGGACTGATACAGGGCTATGGGGAGACAGCGGGGGGGGGGGGGGGCAGTGGGATTAGTTTGGGTACTGATACAGGGCCATGGGGAGAGCGGGGGACAGTGGGATTAGTTTGGGGACTGATACAGGGCTATGGGGAGAGAGCGGGGGCAGTGGGATTAGTTTGGGGACTGATACAGGGCTATGGGGAGAGAGCAGGGGGGACAGTGGGTTTAGTTTGAGGACTGATACAGGGCTATGGGGAGAGAGTGGGGGGGCAGTGGGATTAGTATGGGGACTGATACAGGGCTATGGGGAGAGAGAGTGGGGGCAGTGGCATTAGTTTGGGGACTGATACAGGGCTATGGGGAGAGAGCGGGGGGACAGTGGGATTAGTTTGGGAATGGATACAGGGCTATGGGGAGAGAGCAGGGGGGACAGTGGGATTAGTTTGAGTTCTGATACAGGGCTATGGGGAGAGAGTGGGGGGGCAGTGGGATTAGTTTGGGGACTGATACAGGGCTATGGGGAGAGAACGGGGGCAGTGGGATTAGTTTGGGGACTGATACAGGGCTATGGGGAGAGAGCGGGGAAGGCAGTGGGATTAGTTTGGGGACTGATACAGGGCTATGGGGAGAGAGCGGGGGGACAGTGGGATTAGTTTGGGGATGGATACAGGGCTATGGGGAGAGAGCGGGGGGGGGGGGTACAGTGTGATTAGTTTGGGGACTGATACAGGGCTATGGGGAGAGAGCGGGGGGGGCAGTGGGATTAGTTTGGGGACTGAGACAGGGCTATGGGGAGAGAGAGCGGGGGACAGTGGGATTAGTTTGGGGACTGATACAGGGCTATGGGGCGAGAGCTGGGGGGGCAGTGGGATTAGTTTGGGGACTGATACAGGGCTATGGGGAGAGAGCGTGGGGGGCAGTGGGATTAGTTTGGGGACTGATACAGGGCTATGGGGAGAGAGCGGGGGCAGTGGGATTAGTTTGGGGACTGATACAGGGCTATGGGGAGAGAGCAGGGGGGGCAGTGGGATTAGTTTGAGGACTGATACAGGGCTATGGGGAGAGAGTGGGGACAGTGGGATTAGTATGGGGACTGATACAGGGCTATGGGGAGAGAGAGTGGGGGCAGTGGGATTAGTTTGGGGACTGATACAGGGCTATGGGGAGAGAGCGGGGGGACAGTGGGATTAGTTTGGGAATGGATACAGGGCTATGGGGAGAGAGCAGGGGGGACAGTGGGATTAGTTTGAGTTCTGATACAGGGCTATGGGGAGAGAGTGGGGGGGCAGTGGGATTAGTTTGGGGACTGATACAGGGCTATGGGGAGAGAACGGGGGCAGAGGGATTATTTTGGGGACTGATACAGGGCTATGGGGAGAGAGCGGGGAAGGCAGTGGGATTAGTTTGGGGACTGATACAGGGCTATGGGGAGAGAGCGGGGGGACAGTGGGATTAATTTGCGGATGGATACAGGGCTATGGGGAGAGAGCGGGGGGGGGGGGGGGGGACAGTGTGATTAGTTTGGGGACTGATACAGGGCTATGGGGAGAGAGCTGGGGGGGACAGTGGGATTAGTTTGGGGACTGATACAGGGCTATGGGGAGAGAGTGGGGGCGGTGGGATTAGTTTGGGGACTGAGACAGGGCTATGGGGAGAGAGTGGGGGGACAGTGGGATTAGTTTGGGGACTGATACAGGGCTATGGGGAGAGAGAGCGGGGGACAGTGGGATTAGTTTGGGGACTGATACAGGGCTATGGGGAGAGAGCGGGGGGGGGCAGTGGGATTAGTTTGGGGACTGATACAGGGCTATGGGGAGAGAGCGTGGGGGGCAGTGGGATTAGTTTGGGGACTGATACAGGGCTATGGGGAGACAGCGGGGGGGGGGGGGGCAGTGGGATTAGTTTGGGGACTGATACAGGGCTATGGGGAGAGCGGGGGACAGTGGGATTAGTTTGGGGACTGATACAGGGCTATGGGGAGAGCAGGGGGGACAGTGGGATTAGTTTGGGGACTGATACAGGGCTATGGGGAGAGAGCGGGGGGACAGTGGGATTAGTTTGGGAATGGATACAGGGCTATGGGGAGAGAGCTGGGTGGACAGTGGGATTAGTTTGAGTTCTGATACAGGGCTATGGGGAGAGAGTGGGGGGGCAGTGGGATTAGTTTGGGGACTGATACAGGGCTATGGGGAGAGAACGGGGGCAGTGGGATTAGTTTGGGGATTGATACAGGGCTATCGGGAGAGAGCGGGGAAGGCAGTGGGATTAGTTTGGGGATGGATGCAGGGCTATGGGGAGAGAGCGGGGGCGGGGGGGACAGTGTGATTAGTTTGGGGACTGATATAGGGCTATGGGGAGAGAGTGGGGGCAGTGGGATTAGTTTGGGGACTGAGACAGGGCTATGGGGAGAGAGTGGGGGGACAGTGGGATTAGTTTGGGGACTGATACAGGGCTATGGGGAGAGAGCGTGGGGGGCAGTGGGATTAGTTTGGGGACTGATACAGGGCTATGGGGAGACAGCGGGGGGGGGGGCAGTGGGATTAGTTTGGGTACTGATACAGGGCTATGGGGAGAGAGCGGGGGCAGTGGGATTAGTTTGGGGACTGATACAGGGCTATGGGGAGAGAGCAGGGGGGACAGTGGGATTAGTTTGAGGACTGATACAGGGCTATGGGGAGAGGGTGGGGGGGCAGTGGGATTAGTATGGGGACTGATACAGGGCTATGGGGAGAGAGAGTGGGGGCAGTGGCATTAGTTTGGGGACTGATACAGGGCTATGGGGAGAGAGCGGGGGGACAGTGGGATTAGTTTGGGAATGGATACAGGGCTATGGGGAGAGAGCAGGGGGGACAGTGGGATTAGTTTGAGTTCTGATACAGGGCTATGGGGAGAGAGTGGGGGGGCAGTGGGATTAGTTTGGGGACTGATACAGGGCTATGGGGAGAGAACGGGGGCAGTGGGATTAGTTTGGGGACTGATACAGGGCTATGGGGAGAGAGCGGGGAAGGCAGTGGGATTAGTTTGGGGACTGATACAGGGCTATGGGGAGAGAGCGGGGGGACAGTGGGATTAGTTTGGGGATGGATACAGGGCTATGGGGAGAGAGCGGGGGGGGGGGGGGTACAGTGTGATTAGTTTGGGGACAGATACAGGGCTATGGGGAGAGAGCGGGGGGGGCAGTGGGATTAGTTTGGGGACTGAGACAGGGCTATGGGGAGAGAGAGAGCGGGGGACAGTGGGATTAGTTTGGGGACTGATACAGGGCTATGGAGCGAGAGCTGGGGGGGCAGTGGGATTAGTTTGGGGACTGATACAGGGCTATGTGGAGAGAGCGTGGGGGGCAGTGGGATTAGTTTGGGGACTGATACAGGGCTGTGGGGAGAGAGCAGGGACAGTGGGATTAGTTTGGGGACTGATACAGGGCTATGGGGCGAGAGCTGGAGGGGCAGTGGGATTAGTTTGGGGACTGATACAGGGCTATGGGGAGAGAGCGGGGGGGCAGTGGGATTAGTATGGGGACTGATACAGGGCTATGGGGAGAGAGAGTGGGGGCAGTGGCATTAGTTTGGGGACTGATACAGGGCTATGGGGAGAGAGCGGGGGGACAGTGGGATTAGTTTGGGAATGGATACAGGGCTATGGGGAGAGAGCAGGGGGGACAGTGGGATTAGTTTGAGTTCTGATACAGGGCTATGGGGAGAGAGCGTGGGGGGCAGTGGGATTAGTTTGGGGACTGATACAGGGCTATGGGGAGACAGCGGGGGGGGGGGGGGGGCAGTGGGATTAGTTTGGGTACTGATACAGGGCCATGGGGAGAGCGGGGGACAGTGGGATTAGTTTGGGGACTGATACAGGGCTATGGGGAGAGAGCGGGGGCAGTGGGATTAGTTTGGGGACTGATACAGGGCTATGGGGAGAGAGCAGGGGGGACAGTGGGTTTAGTTTGAGGACTGATACAGGGCTATGGGGAGAGAGTGGGGGGGCAGTGGGATTAGTATGGGGACTGATACAGGGCTATGGGGAGAGAGAGTGGGGGCAGTGGCATTAGTTTGGGGACTGATACAGGGCTATGGGGAGAGAGCGGGGGGACAGTGGGATTAGTTTGGGAATGGATACAGGGCTATGGGGAGAGAGCAGGGGGGACAGTGGGATTAGTTTGAGTTCTGATACAGGGCTATGGGGAGAGAGTGGGGGGGCAGTGGGATTAGTTTGGGGACTGATACAGGGCTATGGGGAGAGAACGGGGGCAGTGGGATTAGTTTGGGGACTGATACAGGGCTATGGGGAGAGAGCGGGGAAGGCAGTGGGATTAGTTTGGGGACTGATACAGGGCTATGGGGAGAGAGCGGGGGGACAGTGGGATTAGTTTGGGGATGGATACAGGGCTATGGGGAGAGAGCGGGGGGGGGGGGGTACAGTGTGATTAGTTTGGGGACTGATACAGGGCTATGGGGAGAGAGCGGGGGGGGCAGTGGGATTAGTTTGGGGACTGAGACAGGGCTATGGGGAGAGAGAGCGGGGGACAGTGGGATTAGTTTGGGGACTGATACAGGGCTATGGGGCGAGAGCTGGGGGGGCAGTGGGATTAGTTTGGGGACTGATACAGGGCTATGGGGAGAGAGCGTGGGGGGCAGTGGGATTAGTTTGGGGACTGATACAGGGCTATGGGGAGAGAGCGGGGGCAGTGGGATTAGTTTGGGGACTGATACAGGGCTATGGGGAGAGAGCAGGGGGGGCAGTGGGATTAGTTTGAGGACTGATACAGGGCTATGGGGAGAGAGTGGGGACAGTGGGATTAGTATGGGGACTGATACAGGGCTATGGGGAGAGAGAGTGGGGGCAGTGGGATTAGTTTGGGGACTGATACAGGGCTATGGGGAGAGAGCGGGGGGACAGTGGGATTAGTTTGGGAATGGATACAGGGCTATGGGGAGAGAGCAGGGGGGACAGTGGGATTAGTTTGAGTTCTGATACAGGGCTATGGGGAGAGAGTGGGGGGGCAGTGGGATTAGTTTGGGGACTGATACAGGGCTATGGGGAGAGAACGGGGGCAGAGGGATTATTTTGGGGACTGATACAGGGCTATGGGGAGAGAGCGGGGAAGGCAGTGGGATTAGTTTGGGGACTGATACAGGGCTATGGGGAGAGAGCGGGGGGACAGTGGGATTAATTTGCGGATGGATACAGGGCTATGGGGAGAGAGCGGGGGGGGGGGGGGGGGGGACAGTGTGATTAGTTTGGGGACTGATACAGGGCTATGGGGAGAGAGCTGGGGGGGACAGTGGGATTAGTTTGGGGACTGATACAGGGCTATGGGGAGAGAGTGGGGGCGGTGGGATTAGTTTGGGGACTGAGACAGGGCTATGGGGAGAGAGTGGGGGGACAGTGGGATTAGTTTGGGGACTGATACAGGGCTATGGGGAGAGAGAGCGGGGGACAGTGGGATTAGTTTGGGGACTGATACAGGGCTATGGGGAGAGAGCGGGGGGGGGCAGTGGGATTAGTTTGGGGACTGATACAGGGCTATGGGGAGAGAGCGTGGGGGGCAGTGGGATTAGTTTGGGGACTGATACAGGGCTATGGGGAGACAGCGGGGGGGGGGGGGGGCAGTGGGATTAGTTTGGGGACTGATACAGGGCTATGGGGAGAGCGGGGGACAGTGGGATTAGTTTGGGGACTGATACAGGGCTATGGGGAGAGCAGGGGGGACAGTGGGATTAGTTTGGGGACTGATACAGGGCTATGGGGAGAGAGCGGGGGGACAGTGGGATTAGTTTGGGAATGGATACAGGGCTATGGGGAGAGAGCTGGGTGGACAGTGGGATTAGTTTGAGTTCTGATACAGGGCTATGGGGAGAGAGTGGGGGGGCAGTGGGATTAGTTTGGGGACTGATACAGGGCTATGGGGAGAGAACGGGGGCAGTGGGATTAGTTTGGGGATTGATACAGGGCTATCGGGAGAGAGCGGGGAAGGCAGTGGGATTAGTTTGGGGATGGATGCAGGGCTATGGGGAGAGAGCGGGGGCGGGGGGGACAGTGTGATTAGTTTGGGGACTGATATAGGGCTATGGGGAGAGAGTGGGGGCAGTGGGATTAGTTTGGGGACTGAGACAGGGCTATGGGGAGAGAGTGGGGGGACAGTGGGATTAGTTTGGGGACTGATACAGGGCTATGGGGAGAGAGCGTGGGGGGCAGTGGGATTAGTTTGGGGACTGATACAGGGCTATGGGGAGACAGCGGGGGGGGGGGGCAGTGGGATTAGTTTGGGTACTGATACAGGGCTATGGGGAGAGAGCGGGGGCAGTGGGATTAGTTTGGGGACTGATACAGGGCTATGGGGAGAGAGCAGGGGGGACAGTGGGATTAGTTTGAGGACTGATACAGGGCTATGGGGAGAGGGTGGGGGGGCAGTGGGATTAGTATGGGGACTGATACAGGGCTATGGGGAGAGAGAGTGGGGGCAGTGGCATTAGTTTGGGGACTGATACAGGGCTATGGGGAGAGAGCGGGGGGACAGTGGGATTAGTTTGGGAATGGATACAGGGCTATGGGGAGAGAGCAGGGGGGACAGTGGGATTAGTTTGAGTTCTGATACAGGGCTATGGGGAGAGAGTGGGGGGGCAGTGGGATTAGTTTGGGGACTGATACAGGGCTATGGGGAGAGAACGGGGGCAGTGGGATTAGTTTGGGGACTGATACAGGGCTATGGGGAGAGAGCGGGGAAGGCAGTGGGATTAGTTTGGGGACTGATACAGGGCTATGGGGAGAGAGCGGGGGGACAGTGGGATTAGTTTGGGGATGGATACAGGGCTATGGGGAGAGAGCGGGGGGGGGGGTACAGTGTGATTAGTTTGGGGACAGATACAGGGCTATGGGGAGAGAGCGGGGGTCAGTGGGATTAGTTTGGGAATGGATACAGGGCTATGGGGAGAGAGCAGGGGGGACAGTGGGATTAGTTTGAGTTCTGATACAGGGCTATGGGGAGAGAGTGGGGGGGCAGTGGGATTAGTTTGGGGACTGATACAGGGCTATGGGGAGAGAACGGGGGCAGTGGGATTAGTTTGGGGACTGATACAGGGCTATGGGGAGAGAGCGGGGAAGGCAGTGGGATTAGTTTGGGGACTGATACAGGGCTATGGGGAGAGAGCGGGGGGACAGTGGGATTAGTTTGGGGACTGATACAGGGCTATGGAGCGAGAGCTGGGGGGGCAGTGGGATTAGTTTGGGGACTGATACAGGGCTATGTGGAGAGAGCGTGGGGGGCAGTGGGATTAGTTTGGGGACTGATACAGGGCTGTGGGGAGAGAGCAGGGACAGTGGGATTAGTTTGGGGACTGATACAGGGCTATGGGGCGAGAGCTGGAGGGGCAGTGGGATTAGTTTGGGGACTGATACAGGGCTATGGGGAGAGAGCGGGGGGGGCAGTGGGATTAGTTTGGGGACTGATACAGGGCCATGGGGAGAGAGCGGGGGGGGCAGTGGGATCAGTTTGGGGACTGATACAGGGCTATGGGGAGAGAGCGGGGGCAGTGGGATTAGTTTGGGGACTGATACAGGGCTATGGGGAGAGAGCGGGGGCAGTGGGATTAGTTTGGGGACTGATACAAGGCTATGGGGAGAGAGTGGGGTCAGTGGGATTAGTTTGGGGACTGATACAGGGCTATGGGGAGAGAGCGGGGACAGTGGGATTAGTTTGGGGACTGATACAAGGCTATGGGGAGAGAGCGGGGGGACAGTGGGATTAGTTTGGGGACTGATACAGGGCTATGGGGAGAGAGCGGGGGCAGTGGGATTAGTTTGGGGACTGATACAAGGCTATGGGGAGAGAGTGGGGGCAGTGGGATTAGTTTGGGGACTGATACAGGGCTATGGGGAGAGAGCGGGGACAGTGGGATTAGTTTGGGGACTGATACAAGGCTATGGGGAGAGAGTGGGGGCAGTGGGATTAGTTTGGGGACTGATACAGGGCTATGGGGAGAGAGCGGGGACAGTGGGATTAGTTTGGGGACTGATATAAGGCTATGGGGAGAGAGTGGGGGCAGTGGGATTAGTTTGGGGACTGATACAGGGCTATGGGGAGAGAGCGGGGACAGTGGGATTAGTTTGGGGACTGATACAGGGCTATGGGGAGAGAGTGGGGGGCAGTGGGATTCATGGTGGGATTTTACCATACTACGTCCCTCATGCAGTGGAGCCTGACAAGTCTGAAACTTAGTAAATCTGGAAAGGATTCACTATTGTTTTTCCTCT
>NW_028270324.1:0-20000 GCF_037043375.1 Chiloscyllium plagiosum | reverse complement strand
AGAGAGATTGTGTGTGAGAGAGATTGTGTGAGATTGTGTGTGTGTGAGAGAGATTGTGTGTGTGAGAGAGATTGTGTGTGAGAGATTGTGTGTGAGAGAGATTGTGTGTGTGTGTATATATGAGAGTGTGAGTGAGAGACAGAGTGTGTGAGAGAGATTGTGTGTGTGAGAGAGATTGTGTGTGTGTGAGAGAGATTGTGTGTGTAAGAGAGATTGTGTGTGTGAGTGAGAGAGATTGTGTGTGTGTGTGTGTGTGTGAGAGAGTGTGTGTATATAAGTGTGTGTGTGAGAGAGTGTGTGTGAAAATGTGTGTGTGAGAGAGTGTGTGTGTGGAAAAATGTGTGTGTATGAGAGTGTGTGCATATCTGAGAGACTGTGTGAGAGTGTGTGTATATACGAGTGTGTGAGAGAGTGTATATATGAGAGAGAATGTGTGTGTGTGAGAGAGTGAGTGTGTGTATATATGAGTGTGTGTGAGATGGTGTATGTGTGTATATATGCCAGAGTGTGTGTGTGAGAGAGAGAGTATGTGTGAGAGAGAGAGTGTGTGCATATAGGAGAGTGAGAGTGTGTATGCATATATGAGTGTGTGTGAGAGATTGTGTGTGTGTGAGAGAGATTGTGTGTGTGTGAGAATGTGTGTATATATGAGTGTGTGTATATATGTGTGTGTGTATATGAGTGTGTGTGTATGTGAGAGAGTGTGAGACTGTGTGTGTATACATGAGTGTGTGAGTGTGTATATGAAAGAGTGTGAGAGAGCGAGTGTGTGAGAGATTGTGTGTGTGTGTGAGAGTGTATATGCGAGAGTGTGTGTGAGAGCGTGTATATATACGAGAGTGCGATTGTGTGTGTGAGAGATTGTGTGTGAGAGAGTGTGTGCATATATGAGAGTGTGTGAGAGAGCATGTGAGAGTGTGTTTGAGTGAGTGTGAGAGTGTGTTTGAGTGAGAGTGCATGAGTGAGAGAGAATGTGTGTGTATGTGTGTGAGAGTGAGTGTATGTGAGAGTGTGTTTGAGTGAGAGTGTGTGTGAGAGAATGTGTGTGTGAGAGAGTGAGTGTGTGTGAGAGAGTGTGAGAGAGAGTGTGTGTGTGAGAGAGTGTGTGTGTTTGAGTGAGAGTATTTGTGTGCATTTGATTTGGCGCGGGCGAGTATCTCTCTCTCTCTGATACACTATTTTAATGCACACCGGTGGTGTGAATGTTCCTTGCCCCTGCTCAGCCGAAGCCTGGATATTGTCCAGGTCTTGCTGCGTTTGGGGACACACACACACACTCCCTCCTTCTCTCTCTCACACACACAGTCCACACAAATGCTAGGCAATGACCATCGCCAACAAGAGAGAATCTAACCATCGCCCCCTTGACGTTCAATGGCGTTACCATCACTGAAACCCCCTTCCCCCTCCACTATCAACATCCTGGGGGTTCCCATTGAGCAGAAACTGAACTGGGACCCAGCCCCATATCAATCCTGTGGCTACCAGAGCAGTGTCAGAGGCTGGGAACCCTGCAGCGAGGAACGCCCCTCGTGACTCCCCCCCCCCCCCCCCCCCCCCCCCAATCACCGAGTCAGGGAGGGTGAGGGAATATTCCCCACTCGCCCCCGGACAGAGTCAGGGGAGCAGCTCCGACAACACTCGAGAAGCTTCGCACTGGGGACGGGACGGGACAGGACTTAACAGCCCCCTGCCCCGCTGTTTGATTGGCCTCCCACGTCCCCTCCCTCCATTCCTCCCCACCGATGGCTTAGCAGTGGCAGGCTGCCCTGTCTACAAGAGCCACTGCAGAAACTCACCAGAGATCTCGCTAAACGCAAGGTGTCGTGTTTTGGCGGGTCACACCAAGGCAGGACTGAGATGGTGAAATGGCCGGGCCCTGGGGAGCGTTCCAGAGCAAGGAGACCTTGGAGGTGGAGTCACAGGTTAACAGGGCAATGAAGGAGGTGTGCTTGCTTTCATCAGTCAGAAACTGAGTCGAGGAGATGGGGTGTCTTGTTGCAGCTGTACAAGATGCTGGTGAGCACGGCATTCATTTCTGGTCACCCGACGACTGAAAGGATATTATTAAACTAGAAAGCGTTCAGCAAAGATGTACTTGGATGCTATAAGGAGCGGCTGGCACTGTGGTGTAGGAGGCTGACCCTGCAGAGATTTAGACCATCATGAAGGGGCATAGATAAGGTTGGCAGCTTTTCCCCAAGGTAGGGGTGCCTCAGACTGGAGGTCAGGGTTTAAGGTGAGAGGGGAGAGATACTGAGGGGTGTGGAGGGGCTGGTTTTCTCTCACTCACACACACACATTGGAGTTGGTCAGGCTTGGGCTCACCTAACTGAAACTGACAGGATCGACAGGGTAATTGACCAGGGGGCCAGGTCGTTTCCCCTCGTATATGACCCGACATCGAGGTCTGCAGATGCTGGAGAGCGGAGTCGAAGAGTGTGGTGCTGGAGAAAAAGCACAGCCGGTCAGGCAGCGTCCGAGGAGCAGGAGAATCGACGTTTCGGGCAAAAGCCTTTCTTCAGGAACGAGGCTTGTGTGCCAAGGTGGAGGGGGTGAGAGAGAAATGGGGGTGGGGGGGTGGGTGTTGGACAGGAAGGTGGAGCAGTGAGGCAGGAAGGAAGGTGGTGCTGAGTTTGGAAGGTTGGACCTGGGATGAGGAGGGGAGACGAGGAAATCCACATTGAGGATGCCGAGGTGGAAGATGAGGCGTTCTTCCTCCAGGCGTTGGTTGGAAGCAGAGGCCGTGTCATCTCGGAGTCAGAGGAGGAATTGCTTCACTCTCTGAGGAGGGCTGGGCTGGAGGTTTGGGATCCGGATGGTGACACACGGCTGAGGGCAGAGTCGAGGGCGACGAGACCAGCTCAGGGCCGAGTGGCCTCCGACCCTTGGTCCCAGCCTTCAAACGGGGATGGAGGAGCCCAGCTGAGGCGACCCGGCCCTGTTGGAGGACTCGCGTGTTCACACCTTACCGTACGCCCTTTCTCCAAACTCCGACGCTCACCACCATCGCAACAGGGGCAGGGGGGGTGGGGCTGTTCAGCCCATCGGGTCAGTTCCAGCATTCGATCACGGCCGACGTGTTGGTCACCCATCACCCCCAACCCCTCAGCCTCAAAGGCACTCCAATGACTTGGCCCCCGCAGCCTTCGAGATCGTCCACACGGTGGGGAAGCAGGCAGTTCGGCCCATCAACACTGACCCCTCCAAACGGCTTCCCATCCAGACCCACCCCATCCCCACTCCTATCTCCATATTTCCCAAACTTATAGATCCCTGGACACTACAGGACAATTTCCCATGGGCAACCCACCCTAACCTGCACATCCCTGGGCACGACGGGACAATTTCCCCACGGCCAACCCACCCTAACCTGCACATCCCTGGGCACTACGGGACAATTTCCCCACGGCCAACCCACCCTAACCTGCACATCCCTGGGCACTACAGGACAATTTCCCCACGGCCAATCCACCCTAACCTGCACATCCCTGGGCACGACGAGACAATTTCCCACGGCCAATCCACCCTAACCTGCACATCCCTGGGCACTACGGGACAATTTCCCACGGCCAATCCACCCTAACCTGCACATCCCTGGGCACTACGGGACAATTTCCCCACGGCCAATCCACCTAACCTGCACATCCCTGGGCACTATGGGACAATTTCCCACGGCCAATCCACCCTAACCTGCACATCCCTGGGCACTACGGGACAATTTCCCCACGGCCGATCCACCCTAACCTGCACATCCCTGGGCACTACGGGACAATTACCCCACGGCCAATCCACCCTAACCTGTACATCCCTGGGCACTACGGGACAATTTCCCCACGGCCGATCCACCCTAACCTGCACATCCCTGGGCACTACGGGACAATTACCCCACGGCCAACCCACCCTAACCTGCACATCCCTGGGCACTACGGGACAATTTCCCACGGCCAATCCACCCTAACCTGCACATCCCTGGGCACTACGGGACAATTTCCCCACGGCCAATCCACCTAACCTGCACATCCCTGGGCACTATGGGACAATTTCCCACGGCCAATCCACCCTAACCTGCACATCCCTGGGCACTACGGGACAATTTCCCCATGGCCAATCCACCCAAACCTGCACATCTTTGGTCTGTGGGAGGAAATCCACCCGGAGAACGTGCAAACCCCAGCCAGCAAGTCTCCCCGAGGCTGGGACCGAACCCGGGTCCCTGGCACAGTGAGGCAGCAGGGAGAACCACTGAGCTCCCCGCCCCCCAGGAGTTCGACACGACCCCAGCCCGAACCCCCCCCCGTGAGTTAAGAATGAGCTGTATTGCTGTGCTCCACGTTTGGCTGGAACAGAGCAGACAGAATAGAAAGGAGGGACGCTCCCAAAAGTGGGGAGGGTGGGTGTAGGACCTGGGTAAGTGCCTACTAATCACCGAAGGTTTGAGAGGGGTGCTTTGGAAACAAGTAACCGGGTCAGGGGGAGGTAGAATGTGAGATGGAGTGAGAAGCTGCCAGAGTCCACAGGCACAGATCCGAGATACACAGCAAGGAGCAGCGTCAAGTTCAAATCTCACTCAGAGAAGCCATCGCTCAGGAGCATCCAGAGAAACGCTGAATTCCTGGGCGGGAGGCGGTGGGTTCGCGGCAGGGTTTTGGACAGATACATTCTGTGCCCGGTACTGATCCATTCCCCAGCGCCCTCCTCCACTTCCCCTTCTAGGATTCCTCAGCTCCCTCCCACACGGGTGGGGATCAATCCCCCCGCACAGACGGAGTCACAACCAGCTGTTCTGGTCTCAACAGCCCTCCGGGAATAGCACATCAAGGGGAGGAGATACTGAGGTCTCTGCTCTCCAAACGCCAGCCCAGAATCACGCACGCGTCTCCCTCAATCCCAGTCCCTCCCTCTGGGTCTCTCCCCCACCCCCCACTAATCCGTGTCCCTCCCTCCCTCCCTCCCTCTGGGTCTCTCCCCCATCCCCCTCAATCAGTGTCCCCCCCTCCCTCTGGGTCTCTCCCCCACCGCCCTCAATCCCTGTCCCCCCCTCCCTCTAGGTCTCTCCCCCCATCCCCCTCAATCCGTGTCCCTCCCTCCCTCTGGGTCTCTCCCCCATCCCCCTCAATCCGTGTCCCTCCCTCTGGGTCTCTCCCCCACCCCCCTCAATCCGTGTCCCTCCCTCTGGGTCTTTCCCCCACCCCCCTCAATCCGTGTCCCTCCCTCTGGGTCTCTCCCCCATCCCCCTCAATCCCTGTCCCTCTGGGTCTCTCCCCCACCCCCCTCAATCCCTGTCCCTCCCTCTGGGTCTCTCCCCCATCCCCCTCAATCCCTGTCCCTCCCTCCCTCTGGGTCTCTCCCCCATCCCCCTCAATCCCTGTCCCTCCCTCCCTCTGGGTCTCTCCCCCACCCCCCCTCAATCCGTGTCCCTCCCTCCATCTGGGTCTCTCCCCCATCCCCCTCAATCCCTGTCCCTCCCTCCCTCCCTCTGGGTCTCTCCCTCATCCCCCTCAATCCTTGTCCCTCCCTCCCTCTGGGTCTCTCCCCCATCCCCCTCAATCCGTGTCCCTCCCTCCCTCTGGGTCTCTCCCCACCCCCCTCAATCCGTGTCCCCCCCCTCCCTCTGGGTCTCTCCCCCATCCCCCTCAATCCCTGTCCCTCCCTCCCTCTGGGTCTCTCCCCCATCCCCCTCAATCCATGTCCCTCCCTCCCTCTGGGTCTCTCCCCCACCCCCCTCAATCCGTGTCCCCTCCCTCCCTCTGGGTCTCTCCCCGACCCCCCTCAATCCATGTCCCTCCCTCCCTCTGGGTCTCTCCCCCATCCCCCTCAATCCGTGTCCCCCCCCTCCCTCTGGGTCTCTCCCCGACCCCCCCTCAATCCGTGTCCCCCCCCTCCCTCTGGGTCTCTCCCCCATGGCCCTCAATCCGTGTCCCTCCCTCCCTCTGGGTCTCTCCCCCATCCCCCTCAATCCGTGTCCCTCCCTCCCTCTGGGTCTCTCCCCCATCGCCCTCAATCCGTGTCCCTCCCTCCCTCCCTCTGGTCTCTCCCCATCGCCCTCAATCCCTGTCCCTCCCTCCCTCTGGGTCTCTCCCCCATCCCCCTCAATCCGTGTCCCTCCCTCCCTCTGGGTCTCTCCCCGACCCCCCTCAATCCGTGTCCCTCCCTCCCTCTGGGTCTCTCCCCGACCCCCCTCAATCCGTGTCCCCTCCCTCCCTCTGGGTCTCTCCCCATGGCCCTCAATCCGTGTCCCTCCCTCCCTCCCTCCCTCTGGGTCTCTCCCCCATCGCCCTCAATCCCTGTCCCTCCCTCCCTCCCTCTGGGTCTCTCCCCCACCCCCCTCAATCCGTGTCCCCCCCCTCCCTCTGGGTCTCTCCCCCATGGCCCTCAATCCGTGTCCCTCCCTCCCTCTGGGTCTCTCCCCCATCCCCCTCAATCCGTGTCCCTCCCTCCCTCTGGGTCTCTCCCCCATCGCCCTCAATCCGTGTCCCTCCCTCCCTCCCTCTGGGTCTCTCCCCCATCGCCCTCAATCCCTGTCCCTCCCTCCCTCTGGGTCTCTCCCCCATCCCCCTCAATCCGTGTCCCTCCCTCCCTCTGGGTCTCTCCCCGACCCCCCTCAATCCGTGTCCCTCCCTCCCTCTGGGTCTCTCCCCGACCCCCCTCAATCCGTGTCCCCTCCCTCCCTCTGGGTCTCTCCCCCATGGCCCTCAATTCGTGTCCCTCCCTCCCTCCCTCCCTCTGGGTCTCTCCCCCCATCGCCCTCAATCCGTGTCCCTCCCTCCCTCCCTCCCTCTGGGTCTCTCCCCCATCGCCCTCAATCAGTGTCCCTCCCTCCCTCCCTCTGGGTCTCTCCCCCATCCCCCTCAATCCGTGTCCCTCCTTCCCTCTGGGTCTCTCCCCCATCCCCCTCAAACCGTGTCCCTCCCTCCCTCTGGGTCTCTCCCCCATCGCCCTCAATCCCTGTCCCTCCCTCCCTCTGGGTCTCTCCCCCACCCCCCTCAATCCGTGTCCCTCCCTCCCTCTGGGTCTCTCCCCCATCCCCCTCAATCCGTGTCCCTCCCCCACTCCCTCTGGGGCTCTCCCCCACCCCCCTCAATCCGTGTCGCTCCCCCACCCTGGTCCCTGTCCTGCCATTGGGAATACACTGCCCTCAAGAATCTGATGGAAGTCCCTTTGCTGATGTCAAACACCGTGATTCACCCACACCATGACCTCCACTGTCTCCTCCAAGTCTCTCCAGGAGATACCTTCACATCCCAGCACCTCCCCACCCCATTACCATCCTCATTCATTGATCACAAACCTGCTTCACTATAATCACATTGATAAATAAACACAATGAGGGAGCACTGAGCCAGGGAACGCAGGCCCAGTCCAGCACTATTACCAACTCCACATTGATCAATCCAGCCTCTCCGGTACCAGCACCAATCCTCGATCGCAGAGTATTTACATCCCAAAGATGGTCCACTCTGCTGTGACAGTTCCATGAGGGAGGGTCAGCACCGAGGGAGCCCCGCACTGTGGGAGGGTCAGCGACGAGGGAGCCCCGCACTGTGGGAGGGTCAGTGCTGAGGGAGCTCTGCATTGTGGGAGGGTCAGCACCGAAGGAGCCCCGCACTGTGGGAGGGTCAGCGCCGAGGGAGCCCCGCACTGTGGGAGGGTCAGCGCCGAGGGAGCCCTGCACTGTGGGAGGGTCAGCGCCGAGGGAGTCCCGCACTGTGGGAGGGTCAGCGCTGAGGGAGCCCCGCACTGTGGGAGGGTCAGCGCTGAGGGAGCCCCGCACTGTGGGAGGGTCAGCGCTGAGGGAGCCCCGCACTGTGGGAGGGTCAGCGCTGAGGGAGCCCCGCACTGTGGGAGGGTCAGCGCTGAGGGAGCCCCGCACTGTGGGAGGGTCAGCGCTGAGGGAGCCCCGCACTGTGAGAGGGTCAGCGCTGAGGGAGCCCCGCCCTGTGGGAGGGTCAGTGCTGAGGGAGCCCCGCACTGTGGGACGGTCAGCGCTGAGGGAGCCTCGCACTGTGGGAGGGTCAGCGCTGAGGGAGCCCCGCACTGTGGGAGGGTCAGCGCTGAGGGAGCCCCGCACTGTGGGAGTATCAGCGCTGAGGGAGCCCCGCACTGTGGGAGGGTCAGCGCCGAGGGAGCCCCGCACTGTGGGAGGGTCAGCGCCGAGGGAGCCCCGCACTGTGGGAGGGTCAGTGCTGAGGGAGCCCCGCACTGTGGGAGGGTCAGTGCTGAGGGAGCCCCGCACTGTGAGAGGGTCAGCGCCGAGGGAGCCCCGCACTGTGAGAGGGTCAGCGCCGAGGGAGCCTCGCACTGTGGGAGGGTCAGTGTTGAGGGAGCCCCGCACTGTGGGAGGGTCAGCGCCGAGGGAGCCCCGCACTGAGGGAGGGTCAGCGCCGAGGGAGCCCCGCACTGTGGGAGGGTCAGTGCCGAGGGAGCCCCGCACTGTGGGAGGGTCAGTGCCGAGGGAGCCCCGCACTGTGGGAGGGTCAGTGCTGAGGGAGCCCCGCACTGTGGGAGGGTCAGTGCTGAGGGAGCCCCGCACTGTGGGAGGGTCAGCACTGAGGGAGCCCCGCACTGTGGGAGGGTCAGCGCCGAGGGAGCCCCGCACTGTGGGAGGGTCAGTGCCGAGGGAGCCCCGCACTGTGGGAGGGTCAGCGCTGAGGGAGCCCCGCACTGTGGGAGGGTCAGCGCTGAGGGAGCCCCGCACTGTGGGAGGGTCAGCGCTGAGGGAGCCCCGCACTGTGGGAGGGTCAGTGCTGAGGGAGTCCCGCACTATGGGAGGGTCAGTGCTGAGGGAGCCCCGCACTGTGGGAGGGTCAGTGCCGAGGGAGCCCCGCACTGTGGGAGGGTCAGCGCTGAGGGAGCCCCGCACTGTGGGAGGGTCAGCGCCGAGGGAGCCCCGCACTGTGGGAGGGTCAGTGCTGAGGGAGCCCCGCACTGTGGGAGGGTCAGCGCCGAGGGAGCCCCGCACTGTGGGAGGGTCAGCGCCGAGGGGGGGGGGGGTGAAGTTCTGATGCCAACAGCCATTCTTGAACACACACACACACACATCTGTGGCTACCTCCCCGACTGAACAGAAGGGACACTCCCGCGATGCCAGTCGAAGCTTCCTGAGCACGTTCCCGACTGCCGGAACTCCAGGAGCCCCCACCGCGGTGTGGGGGGGGGGGGGGTTTGGAACAAAACCGTGCGGGTAACGTAGCGGTTGGCAGGGAGCTGGGATCACTTTTATTGGCTTCCTCCCCATCGTGGGTGGTGGGGGGGGGGGGGGGGGGGGGGGGGGGGGGGGAATGTGTGTGCGCGTCCCCCCTGTGCGCGGCTGTCCCCTTGTCTGTACATTTCACAAGTGGTTCGGATACGATTGGTGGCACAGTTTCTGAGCAAGCACATCAATCGGGACGAGGGGGGGGAGGGAGGGGGGGGGACAGGCAATCAGAAAAGGGAAAGAGCAAGGAATTAAAATTTTTTTTTAAAAAAAAAAACAAACGATCGTCCAGCGAGACCGAAAACCGTCAGTTTGGGGCCCAGCGCGAGCGAGATGGAGAAAGTGTCAGTGTTTGTCTCTCACACACACACACGCACACTCTCTCTCTGTGTGTGTGTGGGTGCGTGTTTCGCCAACGTAACCACCCGACCTGGCCCCCCGTCGCCTCCCACCGACGGCCCGACTGGGGACTTGGCGCCCCCTCACCGTGGGGTTAGCTGGCCCGCAGGATGAGTTTGTCCGGGGAGCACCGGAAGGAGGTGCTTTGGCAAAGTGCTGGCAGGCTTCCAGCGTGACCAGCTTACAGCAACGCAGGTCCAGCAGGCTCAGCCTGGGGCAGCGATGGAACAGCACCAGGCACTGGTCAGTCACACAGTTACAGCCTGCACAGGGGGGACGGGGGGGGGGGAGATGGAGGGAGGGGGGAGGGAGGGGGGGACGGGGGGACGGGGGGAATGTAGGGGGAGGGGAAGGAGGGGGGGGAGGGAGGAGGGGAGGGAGAGAGGGACGGGGGGGGATGGAGGGGGAGGGACGGAGGTGGGGGACGGAGGGGGGACGGAGAGAGGGACGGAGAGAGGGACGGAGGGGGGGGACGGGGGGGGGAGAGGGAGGGGGAGAGGGAGGGGGACGGAGGGGGGGACGGAGGGGGGGAGGGAGGGGGGGAGGGAGGGGGGGAGGGAGGGGGGGAGGGTGGGGGAGAGGGAGGGGGAGGGGGACGGAGGGGGGGACGGAGGGGGGGAGGGAGGGGGGGAGGGTGGGGGAGAGGGAGGGGGAGAGGGAGGGGGAGAGGGACGGGGGGGGACGGAGGGGGCGAGGGAGGGGGGGAGGGAGGGGGGGGAGGGACGGGCGGACCGAGGGGGAGAGGGTGGAGAGAGGGAGGGGGAGAGGGAGGGGAGAGGGAAGGGGAGAGGGAGGGGGAGAGGGACGGAGGGGGGGACGGAGGGGGGGAGGGTGGGGGAGAGGGTGGGGGAGAGGGAGGGGGAGGGAGGGGGGGACGGAGGCGGGGAGGGAGGGGGGGACGGAGGGGGGGACGGAGGGGGGGAGGGTGGGGGAGAGGGTGGGGGGGAGGGAGGGGGGGACGGAGGCGGGGAGGGAGGGGGGGACGGAGGGGGGGACGGAGGGGGACGGAGGGAGGGGGGACGGAGGGGGGGAGGGAGGGAGGGGGGGAGGGAGGAAGGGAGGGGGGGAGGGAGGGGGGGACGGAGGGGGGGAGGGAGGGAGGGACGGAGGGGGGGAGGGAGGGAGGGGGGGGAGGGGGGGAGGGGGGGAGAGAGAGAGACAGACACCAGTCAATATGTCACACAATGCGGGAGGCACAGGGAGTGTGAGAGCAGTGACGGAGGGCGGGGATAGAGGGAGTGTGAGAGCAGTGACGGAGGGCGGTGATAGAGGGAGTGTGAGAGCAGTGACGGAGGGCGGGGATAGAGGGAGTGTGAGAGCAGTGACGGAGGGCGGTGATAGAGGGAGTGTGAGAGCAGTGACGGAGGGCGGGGATAGAGGGAGTGTGAGAGCAGTGACGGAGGGCGGGGATAGAGGGAGTGTGAGAGCAGTGACGGAGGGCGGTGATAGAGGGAGTGTGAGAGCAGTGACGGAGGGCGGGGATAGAGGGAGTGTGAGAGCAGTGACGGAGGGCGGTGATAGAGGGAGTGTGAGAGCAGTGACGGAGGGCGGGGATAGAGGGAGTGTGAGAGCAGTGACGGAGGGCGGGGATAGAGGGAGTGTGAGAGCAGTGACGGAGGGCGGGGATAGAGGGAGTGTGAGAGCAGTGACGGAGGGCGGGGATAGAGGGAGTGTGAGAGCAGTGACGGAGGGCGGGGATAGAGGGAGTGTGAGAGCAGTGACGGAGGGCGGTGAGGGAGGGAGTGTGAGAGCAGTGACGGAGGGCGGTGAGGGAGGGAGTGTGAGAGCAGTGACGGAGGGCGGGGATAGAGGGAGTGTGAGAGCAGTGACGGAGGGCGGGGATAGAGGGAGTGTGAGAGCAGTGACGGAGGGCGGGGATAGAGGGAGTGTGAGAGCAGTGACGGAGGGCGGTGAGGGAGGGAGTGTGAGAGCAGTGACGGAGGGCGGTGAGGGAGGGAGTGTGAGAGCAGTGACGGAGGGCGGTGAGGGAGGGAGTGTGAGAGCAGTGACGGAGGGTGGGGATAGAGGGAGTGTGAGAGTAGTGACGGAGGGCGGTGAGGGAGGGAGTGTGAGAGCAGTGACGGAGGGCGGGGATAGAGGGAGTGTGAGAGCAGTGACGGAGGGCGGGGATAGAGGGAGTGTGAGAGCAGTGACGGAGGGCGGGGATAGAGGGAGTGTGAGAGCAGTGACGGAGGGCGGGGATAGAGGGAGTGTGAGAGCAGTGACGGAGGGCGGGGATAGAGGGAGTGTGAGAGCAGTGACGGAGGGCGGGGATAGAGGGAGTGTGAGAGCAGTGACGGAGGGCGGGGATAGAGGGAGTGTGAGAGCAGTGACGGAGGGCGGTGAGGGAGGGAGTGTGAGAGCAGTGACGGAGGGCGGTGATAGAGGGAGTGTGAGAGCAGTGACGGAGGGCGGGGATAGAGGGAGTGTGAGAGCAGTGACGGAGGGCGGGGATAGAGGGAGTGTGAGAGCAGTGACGGAGGGCGGGGATAGAGGGAGTGTGAGAGCAGTGACGGAGGGCGGGGATAGAGGGAGTGTGAGAGCAGTGACGGAGGGCGGGGATAGAGGGAGTGTGAGAGCAGTGACGGAGGGCGGGGATAGAGGGAGTGTGAGAGCAGTGACGGAGGGCGGGGATAGAGGGAGTGTGAGAGCAGTGACGGAGGGCGGTGAGGGAGGGAGTGTGAGAGCAGTGACGGAGGGCGGTGAGGGAGGGAGTGTGAGAGCAGTGACGGAGGGCGGGGATAGAGGGAGTGTGAGAGCAGTGACGGAGGGCGGGGATAGAGGGAGTGTGAGAGCAGTGACGGAGGGCGGGGATAGAGGGATTGTGAGAGCAGTGACGGAGGGCGGGGATAGAGGGAGTGTGAGAGCAGTGACGGAGGGCGGGGATAGAGGGAGTGTGAGAGCAGTGACGGAGGGCGGTGATAGAGGGAGTGTGAGAGCAGTGACGGAGGGCGGGGATAGAGGGAGTGTGAGAGCAGTGACGGAGGGCGGGGATAGAGGGAGTGTGAGAGCAGTGACGGAGGGCGGGGATAGAGGGAGTGTGAGAGCAGTGACGGAGGGCGGGGATAGAGGGAGTGTGAGAGCAGTGACGGAGGGTGGGGATAGAGGGAGTGTGAGAGCAGTGACGGAGGGCGGTGAGGGAGGGAGTGTGAGAGCAGTGACGGAGGGCGGTGAGGGAGGGAGTGTGAGAGCAGTGACGGAGGGCGGGGATAGAGGGAGTGTGAGAGCAGTGACGGAGGGCGGGGATAGAGGGAGTGTGAGAGCAGTGACGGAGGGCGGGGATAGAGGGAGTGTGAGAGCAGTGACGGAGGGCGGTGAGGGAGGGAGTGTGAGAGCAGTGACGGAGGGCGGTGAGGAGGGAGTGTGAGAGCAGTGACGGAGGGCGGGGATAGAGGGAGTGTGAGAGCAGTGACGGAGGGCGGGGATAGAGGGAGTGTGAGAGCAGTGACGGAGGGCGGGGATAGAGGGAGTGTGAGAGCAGTGACGGAGGGCGGGGATAGAGGGAGTGTGAGAGCAGTGACGGAGGGCGGGGATAGAGGGAGTGTGAGAGCAGTGACGGAGGGCGGGGATAGAGGGAGTGTGAGAGCAGTGACGGAGGGCGGGGATAGAGGGAGTGTGAGAGCAGTGACGGAGGGCGGGGATAGAGGGAGTGTGAGAGCAGTGACGGAGGGCGGTGAGGGAGGGAGTGTGAGAGCAGTGACGGAGGGCGGGGATAGAGGGAGTGTGAGAGCAGTGACGGAGGGCGGTGAGGGAGGGAGTGTGAGAGCAGTGACGGAGGGCGGGGATAGAGGGAGTGTGAGAGCAGTGACGGAGGGCGGGGATAGAGGGAGTGTGAGAGCAGTGACGGAGGGCGGGGATAGAGGGAGTGTGAGAGCAGTGACGGAGGGCGGGGATAGAGGGAGTGTGAGAGCAGTGACGGAGGGCGGTGAGGGAGGGAGTGTGAGAGCAGTGACGGAGGGCGGTGAGGGAGGGAGTGTGAGAGCAGTGACGGAGGGCGGGGATAGAGGGAGTGTGAGAGCAGTGACGGAGGGCGGGGATAGAGGGAGTGTGAGAGCAGTGACGGAGGGCGGGGATAGAGGGAGTGTGAGAGCAGTGACGGAGGGCGGTGAGGGAGGGAGTGTGAGAGCAGTGACGGAGGGCGGGGATAGAGGGAGTGTGAGAGCAGTGACGGAGGGCGGGGATAGAGGGAGTGTGAGAGCAGTGACGGAGGGCGGGGATAGAGGGAGTGTGAGAGCAGTGACGGAGGGCGGGGATAGAGGGAGTGTGAGAGCAGTGACGGAGGGCGGGGAATAGAGGGAGTGTGAGAGCAGTGACGGAGGGTGGTGAGGGAGGGAGTGTGAGAGCAGTGACGGAGGGCGGGGATAGAGGGAGTGTGAGAGCAGTGACGGAGGGCGGGGATAGAGGGAGTGTGAGAGCAGTGACGGAGGGCGGTGAGGGAGGGAGTGTGAGAGCAGTGACGGAGGGCGGGGGATAGAGGGAGTGTGAGAGCAGTGACGGAGGGCGGGGATAGAGGGAGTGTGAGAGCAGTGACGGAGGGCGGTGAGGGAGGGAGTGTGAGAGCAGTGACGGAGGGCGGGGATAGAGGGAGTGTGAGAGCAGTGACGGAGGGCGGGGATAGAGGGAGTGTGAGAGCAGTGACGGAGGGCGGGGATAGAGGGAGTGTGAGAGCAGTGACGGAGGGCGGTGATAGAGGGAGTGTGAGAGCAGTGACGGAGGGCGGGGATAGAGGGAGTGTGAGAGCAGTGACGGAGGGCGGGGATAGAGGGAGTGTGAGAGCAGTGACGGAGGGCGGGGATAGAGGGAGTGTGAGAGCAGTGACGGAGGGCGGGGATAGAGGGAGTGTGAGAGCAGTGACGGAGGGCGGTGAGGGAGGGAGTGTGAGAGCAGTGACGGAGGGCGGGGATAGAGGGAGTGTGAGAGCAGTGACGGAGGGCGGGGATAGAGGGAGTGTGAGAGCAGTGACGGAGGGCGGGGAGGGAGGGAGTGTGAGAGCAGTGACGGAGGGCGGGGATAGAGGGAGTGTGAGAGCAGTGACGGAGGGCGGGGATAGAGGGAGTGTGAGAGCAGTGACGGAGGGCGGGATAGAGGGAGTGTGAGAGCAGTGACGGAGGGCGGTGAGGGAGGGAGTGTGAGAGCAGTGACGGAGGGCGGGGATAGAGGGAGTGTGAGAGCAGTGACGGAGGGCGGGGATAGAGGGAGTGTGAGAGCAGTGACGGAGGGCGGTGATAGAGGGAGTGTGAGAGCAGTGACGGAGGGCGGGGATAGAGGGAGTGTGAGAGCAGTGACGGAGGGCGGGGATAGAGGGAGTGTGAGAGCAGTGACGGAGGGCGGTGAGGGAGGGAGTGTGAGAGCAGTGACTGGAGGGCGGGGATAGAGGGAGTGTGAGAGCAGTGACGGAGGGCGGGGATAGAGGGAGTGTGAGAGCAGTGACGGAGGGCGGTGAGGGAGGGAGTGTGAGAGCAGTGACGGAGGGCGGTGATAGAGGGAGTGTGAGAGCAGTGACGGAGGGCGGGGATAGAGGGAGTGTGAGAGCAGTGACGGAGGGCGGGGAGGGAGGGAGTGTGAGAGCAGTGACGGAGGGCGGTGAGGGAGGGAGTGTGAGAGCAGTGACGGAGGGCGGTGAGGGAGGGAGTGTGAGAGCAGTGACGGAGGGCGGGGATAGAGGGAGTGTGAGAGCAGTGACGGAGGGCGGGGATAGAGGGAGTGTGAGAGCAGTGACGGAGGGCGGGGATAGAGGGAGTGTGAGAGCAGTGACGGAGGGCGGGGATAGGAGGGAGTGTGAGAGCAGTGACGGAGGGCGGGGATAGAGGGAGTGTGAGAGCAGTGACGGAGGGCGGTGAGGGAGGGAGTGTGAGAGCAGTGACGGAGGGCGGTGAGGGAGGGAGTGTGAGAGCAGTGACGGAGGGCGGGGATAGAGGGAGTGTGAGAGCAGTGACGGAGGGCGGGGATAGAGGGAGTGTGAGAGCAGTGACGGAGGGCGGTGAGGGAGGGAGTGTGAGAGCAGTGACGGAGGGCGGTGAGGGAGGGAGTGTGGGAGCAGTGACGGAGGGCGGGGATAGAGGGAGTGTGAGAGCAGTGACGGAGGGCGGGGATAGAGGCGAGTGTGAGAGCAGTGACGGAGGGCGGTGAGGGAGGGAGTGTGAGAGCAGTGACGGAGGGCGGTGAGGGAGGGAGTGTGAGAGCAGTGACGGAGGGCGGGGATAGAGGGAGTGTGAGAGCAGTGACGGAGGGCGGTGAGGGAGGGAGTGTGAGAGCAGTGACAAGTGGGCGGTGAGGGAGGGAGTGTGAGAGCAGTGACGGAGGGCGGGGATAGAGGGAGTGTGAGAGCAGTGACGGAGGGCAGGGATAGAGGGAGTGTGAGAGCAGTGACGGAGGGCGGTGAGGGAGGGAGTGTGAGAGCAGTGACGGAGGGCGGGGATAGAGGGAGTGTGAGAGCAGTGACGGAGGGCGGTGAGGGAGGGAGTGTGAGAGCAGTGACGGAGGGCGGTGAGGGAGGGAGTGTGAGAGCAGTGACGGAGGGCGGGGATAGAGGGAGTGTGAGAGCAGTGACGGAGGGCGGGGATAGAGGGAGTGTGAGAGCAGTGACGGAGGGCGGTGAGGAGGGAGTGTGAGAGCAGTGACGGAGGGCGGTGAGGGAGGGAGTGTGAGAGCAGTGACGGAGGGCGGGGATAGAGGGAGTGTGAGAGCAGTGACGGAGGGCGGTGAGGGAGGGAGTGTGAGAGCAGTGACGGAGGGCGGGGATAGAGGGAGTGTGAGAGCAGTGACGGAGGGCGGGGATAGAGGGAGTGTGAGAGCAGTGACGGAGGGCGGTGAGGGAGGGAGTGTGAGAGCAGTGATGGAGGGCGGTGAGGGAGGGAGTGTGAGAGCAGTGACGGAGGGCGGGGTTAGAGGGAGTGTGAGAGCAGTGACGGAGGGCGGGGATAGAGGGAGTGTGAGAGCAGTGACGGAGGGCGGGGATAGAGGGAGTGTGAGAGCAGTGACGGAGGGCGGGGATAGAGGGAGTGTGAGAGCAGTGACGGAGGGCGGGGATAGAGGGAGTGTGAGAGCAGTGACGGAGGGCGGTGAGGGAGGGAGTGTGAGAGCAGTGACGGAGGGCGGTGAGGGAGGGAGTGTGAGAGCAGTGACGGAGGGCGGTGAGGGAGGGAGTGTGAGAGCAGTGACGGAGGGCGGGGATAGAGGGAGTGTGAGAGCAGTGACGGAGGGCGGGGATAGAGGGAGTGTGAGAGCAGTGACGGAGGGCGGGGATAGAGGGAGTGTGAGAGCAGTGACGGAGGGCGGTGATAGAGGGAGTGTGAGAGCAGTGACGGAGGGCGGTGATAGAGGGAGTGTGAGAGCAGTGACGGAGGGCGGGGATGGAGGGAGTGTGAGAGCAGTGACGGAGGGCGGTGATAGAGGGAGTGTGAGAGCAGTGACGGAGGGCGGTGATAGAGGGAGTGTGAGAGCAGTGACGGAGGGCGGTGAGGGAGGGAGTGTGAGAGCAGTGACGGAGGGCGGGGATAGAGGGAGTGTGAGAGCAGTGACGGAGGGCGGTGAGGGAGGGAGTGTGAGAGCAGTGACGGAGGGCGGTGAGGGAGGGAGTGTGAGAGCAGTGACGGAGGGCGGGGATAGAGGGAGTGTGAGAGCAGTGACGGAGGGCGGGGATAGAGGGAGTGTGAGAGCAGTGACGGAGGGCGGAGAGGGAGTGTGAGAGCAGTGACGGAGGGCGGTGAGAGAGGGAGTGTGAGAGCAGTGACGGAGGGCGGTGAGGGAGGGAGTGTGAGAGCAGTGACGGAGGGCGGGGATAGAGGGAGTGTGAGAGCAGTGACGGAGGGCGGTGAGGGAGGGAGTGTGAGAGCAGTGACGGAGGGCGGTGAGGGAGGGAGTGTGAGAGCAGTGACGGAGGGCGGGGATAGAGGGAGTGTGAGAGCAGTGACGGGAGGGCGGTGATAGAGGGAGTGTGAGAGCAGTGACGGAGGGCGGGGATAGAGGGAGTGTGAGAGCAGTGACGGAGGGCGGGGATAGAGGGAGTGTGAGAGCAGTGACGGAGGGCGGTGAGGGAGGGAGTGTGAGAGCAGTGACGGAGGGCGGTGAGGAGGGAGTGTGAGAGCAGTGACGGAGGGCGGTGAGGGAGGGAGTGTGAGAGCAGTGACGGAGGGCGGGGATGGAGGGAGTGTGAGAGCAGTGACGGAGGGCAGGGAGGGAGGGAGTGTGAGAGCAGTGACGGAGGGCGGTGATGGAGGGAGTGTGAGAGCAGTGACGGAGGGCGGGGATAGAGGGAGTGTGAGAGCAGTGACGGAGGGCGGGGATAGAGGGAGTGTGAGAGCAGTGACGGAGGGCGGGGATAGAGGGAGTGTGAGAGCAGTGACGGAGGGCGGTGAGGGAGGGAGTGTGAGAGCAGTGACGGAGGGCGGGGATAGAGGGAGTGTGAGAGCAGTGACGGAGGGCGGTGAGGGAGGGAGTGTGAGAGCAGTGACGGAGGGCGGTGAGGGAGGGAGTGTGAGAGCAGTGACGGAGGGCGGGGATAGAGGGAGTGTGAGAGCAGTGACGGAGGGCGGGGATAGAGGGAGTGTGAGAGCAGTGACGGAGGGCGGGGATAGAGGGAGTGTGAGAGCAGTGACGGAGGGCGGGGATAGAGGGAGTGTGAGAGCAGTGACGGAGGGCGGTGAGGGAGGGAGTGTGAGAGCAGTGACGGAGGGCGGGGATAGAGGGAGTGTGAGAGCAGTGACGGAGGGCGGGGATAGAGGGAGTGTGAGAGCAGTGACGGAGGGCGGTGATAGAGGGAGTGTGAGAGCAGTGACGGAGGGCGGTGAGGGAGGGAGTGTGAGAGCAGTGACGGAGGGCGGGGATAGAGGGAGTGTGAGAGCAGTGACGGAGGGCGGTGAGGGAGGGAGTGTGAGAGCAGTGACGGAGGGCGGGGATAGAGGGAGTGTGAGAGCAGTGACGGAGGGCGGGGATAGAGGGAGTGTGAGAGCAGTGACGGAGGGCGGGGATAGAGAGAGTGTGAGAGCAGTGACGGAGGGCGGTGAGGGAGGGAGTGTGAGAGCAGTGACGGAGGGCGGGGATAGAGGAGAGTGTGAGAGCAGTGACGGAGGGCGGTGAGGGAGGGAGTGTGAGAGCAGTGACGGAGGGCGGTGAGGGAGGGAGTGTGAGAGCAGTGACGGAGGGCGGGGGATAGAGGGAGTGTGAGAGCAGTGACGGAGGGCGGGGATAGAGAGAGTGTGAGAGCAGTGACGGAGGGCGGTGAGGGAGGGAGTGTGAGAGCAGTGACGGAGGGCGGTGATAGAGGGAGTGTGAGAGCAGTGACGGAGGGCGGTGAGGGAGGGAGTGTGAGAGCAGTGACGGAGGGCGGGGATAGAGGGAGTGTGAGAGCAGTGACGGAGGGCGGTGATAGAGGGAGTGTGAGAGCAGTGACGGAGGGCGGGGATAGAGAGAGTGTGAGAGCAGTGACGGAGGGCGGTGAGGGAGGGAGTGTGAGAGCAGTGACGGAGGGCGGTGATAGAGGGAGTGTGAGAGCAGTGACGGAGGGCGGTGAGGGAGGGAGTGTGAGAGCAGTGACGGAGGGCGGGGATAGAGGGAGTGTGAGAGCAGTGACGGAGGGCGGTGATAGAGGGAGTGTGAGAGCAGTGACGGAGGGCGGTGAGGGAGGGAGTGTGAGAGCAGTGACGGAGGGCGGTGAGGGAGGGAGTGTGAGAGCAGTGACGGAGGGCGGTGAGGGAGGGAGTGTGAGAGCAGTGACGGAGGGCGGGGATAGAGGGAGTGTGAGAGCAGTGACGGAGGGCGGGGAGGGAGGAGTGTGAGAGCAGTGACGGAGGGCGGTGAGGGGAGGGAGTGTGAGAGCAGTGACGGAGGGCGGTGGATAGAGGGAGTGTGAGAGCAGTGACGGAGGGCGGTGAGGGAGGGAGTGTGAGAGCAGTGACGGAGGGCGGGGATAGAGGGAGTGTGAGAGCAGTGACGGAGGGCGGGATAGAGGGAGTGTGAGAGCAGTGACGGAGGGCGGTGAGGGAGGGAGTGTGAGAGCAGTGACGGAGGGCGGGGATAGAGGGAGTGTGAGAGCAGTGACGGAGGGCGGTGAGGGAGGGAGTGTGAGAGCAGTGACGGAGGGCGGTGAGGGAGGGAGTGTGAGAGCAGTGACGGAGGGCGGGGATAGAGGAGTGTGAGAGCAGTGACGGAGGGCGGTGAGGGAGGGAGTGTGAGAGCAGTGACGGAGGGCGGTGAGGGAGGGAGTGTGAGAGCAGTGACGGAGGGCGGGGATAGAGGGAGTGTGAGAGCAGTGACGGAGGGCGGTGAGGAGAGGAGTGTGAGAGCAGTGACGGAGGGCGGTGAGGGAGGGAGTGTGAGAGCAGTGACGGAGGGCGGGGATAGAGGGAGTGTGGAGCAGTGACGGAGGGCGGGATAGAGAGAGTGTGAGAGCAGTGACGGAGGGCGG